>NC_057814.1:74771199-74788240 GCF_018294505.1 Triticum aestivum | reverse complement strand
GGCGGCTGCTGCCGCCCCCGCCCACGCTAGCCCGTGGCTCGGCCGCTGCCGGCCGCGCCCTCGTCGTGCCGTGCGCCTGGCGGCCTCCCTGGTGAGGCCGGCCCGCACCAGTGTGCCCCGTCCACTAACCGTGGTGGTTAGCGCTAAGCTAACCCCCACCCCATTGCCACAGACACGTGGGGCCTAGCCCCTAAAAACAAAAATAAAAGGGTTTAAATAATAATAATAAATTAATTAATTAATTAATTAATTAATTAATTAATCATGTTAATCAACCTGATTAACTTTTAACTAATTAGACTGTTAATTAGTATCAGTCTATGATAGAATGGACCCACGCGTCAGTTTGACCTAGTCAACTGACTGTTGACTGCAGACATCACCCTGATGTCATGCTGATGTCATAATGGCATTTCCTAATTAAATTAATTCTAAAAATGAATTAAAACTTTAAAAAATTAATTTAAAATAAACCGTAGCTCGGATCGAAAAACTTTCTACATGAAAGTTGCTCAGAACGATGAGACGAATCCGAATACACAGCCCGTTCGTCCGCCACACATCCCTAGCATAGCGAACCTGCAACCGTCCCCCTCTGTTTCATTTGTCCGAAAAATGCAAACTTCGGGAAAACATTCCCGGATGTTATCCCCCTTCGTCGGTATCGAGTAACACCGCGTTAGAACACGTCTAGCTCTGCCTGTTGTCCTGTTATGCACTTGCTTGCTATGTATTTACTTTTTCTCCCCTCTATTCTCTCCGGTAGACCCTGAGACTGCCGCGGATGCCGCTGTGATCGACTACATCGACGACGACCCCTTCTTCCCTTTCATCGGAGCTTCCAGGCAAGCCCCCTCTTTGATCATCCCGATATCGCCCATTCCATTCTCTCATGCTTGCATTAGATTTTGCTATTGTTATTGTTTGCTCCTATTCTGATGCATAGCCTGCTTTTGTAACCTGTTCATTGTACCTTACCTGCTTATCCTAAACTGCTTAGTATAGGTTGGTTAGTGATCCATCAGTGACCCCCACTTGTCCTTGCTGCCCCTGCTTCATCATCGATGACTCGAGCTACGTGATCGACGACTGGAGCCCGACACCTCACATCACATCACGCCCCTTTTGTTGCTCGACTTTGCAGAGCTACTATCAAGTGCCGAGGGTGATCCCTCATAACACACTCCTGATTAATTCTGTAGTGTAGCTATTCGGTCATGGTCATCAAGGGTGATTTCCTCTTTCACCATTTCCGATACGGCTCTGTCGTTCAACACCTCAAGTGTGAACCTCGAGGGTGGTCCCTCTTACGTTCACCTTGATGATTACATTGAGTGGAATCCACCGGGGGTGATTTCTCGGGTTTTCCCCTTGATGTCTGGACACACGGTTACCTTGACTTTACTTGAGACCTTTGGGAAAGTCGAGCGGGCCCGGAGAGCACCCGCAAGATGGTTACGAGGCACGGCCGGGAAGTCAGGCAGCCCTCGAGTGGGCTGGGCTTGCCCTTGCCATATTTCCTCGAGACGGGGCGACGGGGTCACATTATCGCGAGTCTCTGCTCATCTCCGCAAGCTAATAATACACTATGGTTTGGGTATTTGTTCTGAATTGGCCTTTGGCCTTTACGCACTAACCACCAGAATAGTTATGGGCCTCGACATCACAATATCAGCCGAAGCTTTGTCAGACGTCTAGTTCAGCATTGCGGCACGGCTGGGCCGACACCATCCTGTAGTGGTGGAGCCTGGACCCGCCTTGCACGTAACGACCCGGAGTGCTACGGGCAATGGGCCCAGACCCCGGAGTGCTTAGGATGTAGACCGGTGGGGACCTCTCTGCTGAGCCTAGGTTGGGCTACGACGTGTTGATCTTCCGAGGCCGGGCATTGACCCCAGAAAGGTGTGTCCGGCCAGAGTGATCGAGCATGTTGGAAAACGTGGTGCACCCCTGCAGGGAAGATATATATTCAAATACCGTGTCCACGGTAATGGACGTTCAGACTTATATCTTGATCTAATACAACTAGAAATGGATACGTAAGTTATGTGGCTCCGGGATTGCTTTCTCGCAGGGAGTCGAGGAAGGATCTCTGGGCATTATTGCTACAACATGCTTGTTAATTAAACTGCTATTCTTTACTCTTCTACATGCTGCAAGATGCTTGGAGATGCTTGAAGATGCTAGTCTTTGATAGGCTAGGCCTTCCCCTCTATTCTGACATTCTACAGTTCAGTCCACAGATACAGCCTTTTCTTTTGATACCAATGCATACTTGGTATAGATCTGATGCTTGCGAGTACTTTGGATGAGTACTCACGGTTGCTTTGCTTCTCCTTTTCCCCTTCTTTCTTCTTTCTGGTTGTTGCAACCAGATGGTGGATCCTTGGAGCCAGATGCCACCGCCGACGGATACTACTACATGGAGGCCACCGAAGACCAGTAGTAGTTAGGAGGTCCCAGGCAGGAGGCCTTGCCTCTTCGATCGTGTTGCTTTTGTGCTAGCCTTCTTAAGGCATCCTTGTTTAACTTATGTCTGTACTCAGATATTGTTGCTTCCGTTGACGCTTGTGTATCAAGCTTGTATTCGAGCCCTTGAGGCCCCTGGCTTGTAATATGAAGCTTGTATTATTTTATTTGTGTCTAGAGTTGTGTTGTGATATCTTCCCGTGAGTCCCTGATCTTGATCGTACACATTTGCGTGTATGATTAGTGTACGGTCAAATTGGGGGCGTCACAGCTCCCAAGTAGGAGGAATCCTACTTGGGCCCCTAGTCCAATTCAGCCCCCCTTACCATATTTGGACAAGGGGGAAAGGAAGGAGGGGGGAGGGGAAGGAAGTAGGAATCCTACTTCATACTTTCCTTTTCCTCCTCTCCTTTCCCTTTCTCCCCACGTGGCTGTCCCTATAGGGGGCGCACCAGCCCCTTGTGGGCTGGTGTGTTCCCTTGTTTGGCCCATTAAGCCCATATCTTTGCCGGGGATTGCGCGGAACCACTTCCGGTGACCCGGTATCACCCGGAACACTTCCGATGTCCAAATACTATATATTAATCTTGACCTCTCGACCATTTCGAGACTCCTCTTCATGTCCGTGATCTCATCTGGGACTCCGAACAAACTTTGGTCATCAAATCACATAACTCATAATACAAATCGTCATCGAACGTTAAGCGTGCGGGCCCTACGGGTTCGAGAACTATGCAGACATGACCGAGACACATCTCCGGTCAATAACCAATAGCGGAACCTGGATGCTCATATTGGCTCCTACATATTCTACGAAGATCTTTATCGGTCAAACCGCATAACAACATACGTTGTTCCCTTTGTCATCGGTATGTTACTTGCCCGAGATTCGATCGTCGGTATCCTCATACCTAGTTCAATCTCGTTACCGGCAAGTCTCTTTACTCGTTCCGTAATGCATCATCCCGTAACTAACTCATTAGTCACATTGCTTGCAAGGCTTATAGTGATGTGCATTAGCGAGAGGGCCCAGAGATACCTCTCCGATACTCGGAGTGACAAATCCTAATCTCGATCTATGCCAACTCAACAAACACCATTGGAGACACCTATAGAGCATCTTTATAATCACCCAGTTACGTTGTGATGTTTGATAGCACACAAGGTGTTCCTCCGGTATTCGGGAGTTGCGCAATCTCATAGTCAGAGGAACATGTATAAGTTATGAAGAAAGCAATAGCAATAAAACTGAACGATCAACATGCTAAGCTAACGGATGGGTCTTGTCCATCACATCATTCTCCTAATGATGTGATCACGTTCATCAAATGACAACACATGTCTATGGTCAGGAAACTTAACCATCTTTGATTAACGAGCTAGTCAAGTAGAGGCATACTAGGGACACTTTGTTTTGTGTATGTATTCACACATGTTCCGGTTAATACAATTCTAGCATGAATAATGAACATTTATCATGATATAAGGAAATATAAATACATCTTTATTATTGCCTCCAGGGCATATTTCCTTCAGTCTCCCACTTGCACTAGAGTCAATAATCTAGTTCACATCGCCATGTGATTTAACACCAATAGTTCACATCGTCATGTGATTTAACACTCTATAGTTCACATCACCATGTGACCAATACCCAAAGGGTTTACTAGACACAATAATCTATTACACATCGCCATGTGATTAACACCCAAAGAGTACTAAGGTGTGATCATGTTTTGCTTGTGAGAGAAGTTTAGTCAACGGGTCTGCCACATTCAGATCCGTATGTATTTTGCAAATTTCTATGTCTACAATGCTCTGCACGGAGCTACTCTAGCTAATTGCTCCCACTTTCAATATGTATCCAGATTGAGACTTAGAGTCATCCGGATCAGTGTCAAAGCTTGCATCGATGTAGCTCTTTACGACGAACTCTTTATCACCTCCATAACCGAGAAATATTTCCTTAGTCCTCTAAGGATAATTTTGACCGCTGTCTAGTGATCTACTCCTGGATCACCATTTTACCCCCTTGCCAAATTCATGGGAAGGTACACAACAGGTTTGTTACACAGCATGGCATATCTTATAGAACCTATGGGTGAGGCATAGGGAATGACTTTCATTCTCTCTCTATCTTCTGCCGTGGTCGGGTTTTGAGTCTTACTCAACTTCATACCTTACAACTCAGGCAAGAATTCCTTCTTTGACTGATCCATTTTGAACTCCTTCCAAATCTTATCAAGGTATGTACTCATTGAAAAATCTTATCAAGCGTCTTGATCTATCTCTATAGATCTTGACGGTCAATATGTAAGCAGCTTCATCGAGGTCTTTCTTTGAAAAAATCCTTTCGAACACTCCTTTATGCTTTCCAGAAAATTCTACATCATTTCCGATCAATAATATTTCATTCACATATACTTATCAGAGAAGCTGTAGTGCTCCCACACACTTTCTTGTAAATACAGGCTTCACCGCAAGTCTGTATAAAACCATATGCTTTGATCACCTTATCAAAGCGTATATTCCAACTCCGAGATTCTTGCACCAGTCCACAGATGGATCACTGGAGCTTGCACACTTTGTTAGCACCTTTAGGATCGACAAAACCTTCTGGTTGCATCATATACGATTCTTCTTTTAAGAAATCCATTAAGGAAAGCAGTTTTGACATCCATTTGCCAGATTTCATAAAATCTGGCAATTGCTAACATGATTCGGACAGACTTAAGCATCGCTATGAGTGAGAAAATCTTATCATAGTCAACACTTTGAACTTGTCAAAAACCTTTTGCGACACGTTGAGCTTTGTAGATAGTAACACTACCATCACCGTCCGTCTTCCTCTTGAAGATCCATTTATTCTCTATGGCTTGCCGATCGTCGGGCAAGTCAACCAAAGTCCATACTTTGTTCTCATACATGGATCCATTTTATGGCCTTAAGCCATTTCGCGGAATCTGGGCTCATCATCGCTTCCTCATAGTTCGTAGGTTCGTCATGGTCTAGTAATATGATTTCCAGAACAGGATTACCGTACCACTCTGGTGCGGAACGTACCCTGGTTGACGTACGAGGTTCGGTAGTAACTTGATCTGAAGTTTCATGATAATCATCATTAACTTCCTCACTAATTGGTGTAGGCATCGCTGGAACTGATTTCTGTGATGAACTACTTTCCAATTTTGGAGAAGGTACAATTACCTCATCAAGTTCTACTTTCCTCCCACTCACTTCTTTTGAGAGAAACCCCTTCTCTACAAAGGATCCATTCTTAGCAACGAAGATCTTGCCTTCGGATCTGTGATAGAAGGTGTACCCAACATTTTTGCTCTTTGGGTATCCTATGAAGACGCACTTCTCCGATTTGGGTTCGAGCTTATCAGGTTGAAACGTTTTCACGTAAGCATTGCAACCCCAAATTTTAAGAAACAATAGCTTAGGTTTCTTGCTAAACCACAGTTCATACTGTGTCGTCTCAACGGATTTAGACGATGCCCTATTTAACGTGAATGCAGCTGTCTCTAATGCATAACCCCAAAACGATAGTGGTAAATCGGTAAGAGACATCATAGATTGCACTATATCCAATAAAGTACGGTTATGACGTTCGGACACACCATTATGTATTGGTGTTCCAGGTGGCATGAGTTTGTGAAACTATTCCACATTGTTTTAATTGAAGGCCAAACTCGTAACTCAAATATTTGCCTCTGCGATCAGATCGTAGAAACTTTATTTTCTTGTTACAATGATTCTCTACTTCACTCTGAAATTCTTTGAACTTTTCAAATGTTTCAGACCTGTGTTTCATCAAGTAGATATACCCATATCTGCTCAAATCATCTGTGAAGGTCAGTAAACAATGATACCCGCCGTGAGCCTCAACACTCATCGGACCGCATACATCGGTATGTATTATTTCCAATAAGCCAGTGGCTCGCTCCATTGTTCTGGAGAACGGAGTCTTAGTCATCTTGCCCATGAGGCATGGTTCGCAAGTATCAAATGATTCATAATCAAGTGATTCCAAAAGTACATCCACATGGAGTTTCTTCGTGCGCTTTACACCAATATGACCTAAACGGCAGTGCCACAAGTATGTTGCACTATCATTATCAACTTTGCATCTTTTGGCATCAATATTATGTGTATCACTACGATCGAGATTCAATAAACCATTTATATTAAGTGTATGACCATAGAAGGTTTTATTCATGTAAATAGAACAACAATTATTCTTTGACTTAAATGAATAATCGTATTGCAATAAACATGATCCAATCATATTCATGCTCAACGCAAACACCAGATAACATTTATTTTAGGTTCAACACTAATCCTGAAGGTAAAAGGAGTGTGCGATGGTGATCTCATCAACCTTGCAATTATTTCCAACACACATCGTCACCTTGTCCTTAACTAGTTTCTGTTCATTTTGCAACTCCTGTTTCGAGTTACTACTCTTAGTAACTGAACCAGTATAAAATATCGAGGGGTTGCTATAAACACTAGTAAAGTACACATCAATAACATGTATATCAAATATACCTTTGTTCAATTTGCCATCCTCCTTATCCGCCAAGTATCTAGGGTAGTTCCACTTCCAGTGACCGTTCCCTTTGCAGTAGAAGCACTCAGTTTCAGGCTTAGGTCTAGCTTTGGGCTTCTTCACGGGAGTGGCAACTTGCTTGCCATTCTTCTTGAAGTTCCCTTTCTTTCCCTTGCCCTTTTACTTGAAACTAGTGGTCTTTTCAACCATCAACACTTGATGCTTTTTCTTGATTTCTACCTTCGCCGATTTCAGCATCGTGAAGAGCTTGGGAATCGTTTCCGTTATCCCTTGCATATTATAGTTCATCAGGAAATTCTAGTAACTTGGTGATAGTGACTAGAGAACTCTGTCAATCACTATCTTATCTGGAAGATAACTTCCACTTGATTCAAGTGATTGTAGTACTCAGACATTCTGAGCACATGCTCACTGGTTGAGCTATTCTCCTCTATCTTGTAGGCAAAATACTTGTCAGAGGTCTCATACCTCTCGACTCGGGCATGAGTTTGAAATACCAATTTCAGCTCTTGGAACATCTTATATGTTCCGTGTCATTCAAAATTTTTATGAAGTCCCAATTCTAAGCCCTAAAGCATGGCGCACTAAACTATCAAGTAGTCATCATACCGAGCTTGCCAAATGTTCATAACGTCTGCATCTGCTCTTGCAATAGGTCTGTCACCTAGCAGTGCATCAAGGACATAATTCTTCTGTGCTGCAATGAGGATAATCCTCAAATCACGTACCTAGTCCGCATCATTGCTACTGTCATCTTTCAACTTAGTTTTCTCTAGGAACATATCAAAAAATAAAATGGGGAACTACATCACGAGCTATTTATCTACAACATAATTTGCAAATACTATCAAGACTAAGTTCATGATAAATTAAAGTTCAATTAATCATATTACTTAAGAACTCCCACTTAGACATCCCTTGAGTCATCTAAATGATCACGTGATCCATATCAACTAAACATGTCCGATCATCACGTGAGATGGAGTAGTTTTCAATGGTGAACATCACTATGTTGATCATATCTACTATATGATTCATGTTCGATCTTTCGATCTCAGTGTTCCGAGGCCATATCTGCATATGCTAGGCTCGTCAAGTTTAACCCGAGTATTCTGCGTGTGCAAAACTGGCTTGCACCTGTTGTATGTGAATGTAGAGCTTATCACACCTGATCATCACGTGGTGTCTCGGCATGAAGAACTGTCGCAACGGTGCATACTCAGAGAGAACACTTATACCTTGAAATTTAGTGAGGCATCATCTTATAAGGCTACCGCCGCACTAAGCAAAATAAGATGCATAAAAGATAAACATCACATGTAATCAAAACATGTGACCTGATATGGCCATCAGCATCTTGTGCCTTTGATCTCCATCTCTAAAGTACCATCATGATCTCCATCGTCACCGGCATGACACCATGATCTCCATCATCTTGATCTCTATCAATGTGTCGTCACATGGTCGTCTCGCCAACTATTGCTTTTGCAACTATTGCTATCGCATAGCGATAAAGTAAAGCAATTACATGGCGCTTGCATCTTATGCAATAAAGAGACAACCATAAGGCTCCTGCCAGTTGCCGATAACTTTTACAAAACATGATCATCTCATACAACAATTTATATCTCATCACGTCTTGACCATATCACATCACAACATGCCCTGTAAAAACCAGTTAGACGTCCTGTACTTTGTTGTTGCAAGTTTTACGTGGCTGCTACGGGCTTCTAGCAAGAACCATTCTTACCTACGCATCTAAACCACAACGATTTTTTGTCAAGTGTGCTGTTTTAACCTTCAACAAGGACCGGGCGTAGTCAAACTCGATTCAACTAAAGCTGGAGAAACTGACACCCGCTAGCCACCTGTGTGCGCAGCACGTCTGTAGAACCAGTCTCATGAACGCGGTCATGTAATGTCGGTCCGGGCCGCTTCATCCAACAATACCGCCGAATCAAAGTAAGACGTTGCTGGTAAGCAGTATGACTATTATCGCCCACAACTCTTTGTGTTCTATTCGTGCATATAACATCTACGCATAGACCTGGCTCGGATGCCACTGTTGGGGAACGCAGTAATTTCAAAAAATTTCCTACGATCACGCAAGATCTATCTAGGAGAAGCATAGCAACGAAGGGGGGAGTGTGTCCATGTACCCTCATAGACCGAAAGCGGAAGCGTTTAGTAACGCGGTTGATGTAGTCGAACGTCTTCACGATCCAACCAATCCAAGCACCGAACGTACAGCACCTCCGTGTTCAGCACACGTTCAGCTCGATGACGTCCCTCGAGCTCTTGATCCAGTTGAGGCCGAGGGAGAGTTCTGTCAGCACGATGGCGTGGCGACAGTGATGATGAAGTTACCGGCGCAGGGCTTCGCCTAAGCACTACGACGATATGACCGAGGTGTGTAACTGTGGAGGGGGTCACCGCACATGGCTAGGAACAATTGATGTGTCTTCTAGGGGTGCCCTCCCCACGTATATAATGGAGGGAGAGGGAGGGAGGCAGCCTAGGGCACACCCAAGTAGGAGGAATCCTACTTGGGCCCCTAGTCCAATTCGGCCCCCTTACCATATTTGGACAAGGGGGAAAGGAAGGAGGGGGGAGGGGAAGGAAGTAGGAGTCCTACTTCATACTTTCCTTTTCCTCCTCTCCTTTCCCTTTCTCCCCACGTGGCTGGCCCTATAGGGGGCGCACCAGCCCCTTGTGGGCTGGTGTGTTCCCTTACTTGGCCCATTAAGCCCATATCTTTGCCGGGGATTGCCCGGAACCACTTCCGGTGACCCGGTATCACCCGGAACACTTCCGATGTCCAAATACTATCGTTCTATATATTAATCTTTACCTCTCAACCATTTCGAGACTCCTCGTCATGTCCGTGATCTCATCCGGGACTCCGAACAAACTTCGGTCATCAAATCACATAACTCATAATACAAGTCGTCATCGAACGTTAAGCGTGCGGACCCTACGGGTTCGAGAACTATGCACACATGACCGAGACACATCTCCGGTCAATAACCAATAGCGGAACCTGGAAGCTCATATTGGCTCCTACATATTCTACGAAGATCTTTATCGGTCAAACTGCATAACAACATACTGTAACACCCCCAGTGTCATGCTACATTAATCCCCTGTTAATGGTGCCATGTCACCATGTTACTGTTGCTAATCTTCACTTGATCCAAATCACAATTGAAATTCAAATCTAATCTAAAGTCAAAAATTCATATTTGCCAGACATGAAATCTAAAATGTTCATCATGTGGCAAATAATCCATAACTAATATTGGTGGTGAACCAACATTTTTGCAAAATGTTTAAGTGGCCTAAACTACTTAAAACAGTGACCTAAGCAATAATTTAAATGCCTTTTTAATTTATAAAACTGGCAAACTTTTTCAAAAGCCTCACAATCTTTTTTGTGGCAGTGCACAACAATTCTTGAAATTGTTTTGGCCAGTGGCATAATTTTGCAAAGTCATTAGTGGCTAAAAAAGCAAAAGCTGCTGAAAAAAAAGAAAAAGGGAACCCCCCTGCCCCTGGGCCTAAGGCCACAGAGACAGGCCCAGCCGGCCAGGCCCAGCTCCCCTCCCCGGTCGCTCTCCTTTCCCTCCCGTTCCCCTGGTGTGCGCCGCTACAGGGGCTCGTCGCCGCCCGACCACCTCGCTGTCCCCGCCGACGGGATAAGGCCGCCACGCCCACACCTCCTCGGTTCCCTCTCCCACTCACCTCGCTCTCCCTCTTGGCCTCTCCCTCTCCCCTCAGATCCACCTCTCCCCTCTCCTCTCGCTCGATCCCGAGCGCGCCCGTCGTCATGGCCCCGTCCTAGCCACGACCATCGTCGCCTCCTCGCCTCACCATCGTGCCAGCTCGCTCCGCCTCCATCCTCTATGTCGCCTGCAACCACCGAAGCGAGATGGGAGCCACCACAGCGAGGGGATCGAGCTCATCCACGTCTTCAGTCGCCGGCGATCCTCGTCGTCTCCGGCGAACCCTGCAGCTACTAATCCGTCGAGGGTCTTTCGTGACCGCTCGGTGAGCTCCACACCTTCCTTCCCCTCTTCTCCGCGCTGCCTGTCGCCGCCCGTAGCCGCCGCGCCATGTTTGCCCGAACGGAGCTCCGCCGCCATTCACTACAAAAAAATACACTTCCATGATGATACATGTTTGTCACAGTAGGTCGCGTTTTTTGTCATGCATGTACATCCATGACAAATTTATGACAGAATCAAGATAGTCATACCTGTGCTGTCGTAGAAGTGTTCCATGACATTACCAAAATTATCATCACGGAAGTGTCCACTTCCATGACGATAAATCGCGCATCACAGAAGTGCTTTCGTCAAGGGTGACCGACACGTGGCATCCACCATAATGGAACGCCGTTAAGCTATCGGGTCGGGTTTTGGATCTGATAACCCGTTAACAGCCCCGACCAATGGGGATTTTCCACGTGTAAAATCATCATTGGCTAGAGGAAACACGTGTCGGCTCATCGTTGGGACAGATGTCATCCACTCACTGGACAGAAGGCGCCTATGATACGTCGACACGTGGCACGGCCCAACAGTGGCCCATCCTGTGAAAAGGCCGGCCCGTTTGACTTGGTCAAAAGCTGGCGGGCCGGCCCATGGAAAGCCTGTTAACGGCCTGTTCGCATATAGCCCATTTACAGCCCGCTAACCCAAGGCCTGTTACGCCCTATCCGAGTTAGGCCCAGTAGCGTCATCTAGGCCATCCAATATGATTCCAGCCCGTTTTCACTTCTGGCCCATGTATATCCCATGACGTCTTTCGGCCCATATGAGGCCCTTTATAACTCTTGGCCCATTAGTGGCCCGTGCTGAAACTGGCCCGTAATGAACAGTGTATTACTTTACACCCATTAACGGCCCGTGGTGAAACTGGCCCGTAATGAATAGTGTATCACTTTATACCCATTAACGGCCCGTTATTCCGTTGGGCCGTTTCCAGCCCAAGTTAACTTTCGGCCTTTTGAGGGCCCATTTATTCTTGGGCTCATTTGCAGCATTCGGTTACTTACGGCCCGTTACTGTCATTTTCTGCTTGTGGGCCAAATTCAGCCCGTCGTTACAATCGGCCCGTTTGTGGACCGTTAGTCTGTTGGGCCATTTTCATAGCATCACCAAATACGGCCTATTAACGGCCCGTTATGGTCAGCCCATAAAACGTACGATTTCCATTAAAGGCCTGTTTACGGCCCATTAAAGGCCCGTACAAGACCCATAAATGAGTCGGCGGCCCATGGATCCTACGAGACGTAGAAGGCCCATGGATCCTACGAGACGTACAAGGCCCATGGATCCTACGAGACGTAGAAGGCCCATGGATCCTACGAGACGTAGAAGGCCCATGGATCCTACGAGACGTAGAAGGCCCATGGATCCGGCGGCCCGTGAAGGGCCATGGTCGGGCGAGTTGGCCCCCGTTTGAACGATATAGCATATTCAAAGAATTATCCTACTCAATACTATACAACAAAGAGATCAAGGCATAGAAAGGTAGAATAATCCTACACTATAAAATAAAGAAATTACAGCCGATTATACCCACTGGGCATTATGGTTCGGCACAGGTGATAATAAAGCATACACAAACAGCAAATTACATACACTGGGCAAATACAGCTCATACATCATGGACGCGCATCAACTTAACTCCATTTGAACTATAATCTCTTCAGAAAATAGGATTGGCCGGATTCAGATAGCACAAAAATCTCCAATTCCTTCATGGTTACCTCAGTGTCTTGTTTCATTTTTTTGACTCCTGCATCTAATACCTGCATGTCCAGTCTCAACTTGTTGATTATACGTTGACAATGATGTACACGTTGTCTTGCCACCTCTAGTTGATGCTTGAGAATATCAGCACATTCCAATTCCAATCCATAATCATTCGGTAACGGCCATGCCGCACTGCTCGCAGATCTTTGTGTTGATGTCACTTCATCCTGAAATGTTTCTGTAAGTACACATGACTAGGGCAAAAATATAGTTACAACAGTGAAGCGAACAAGACACTATTTTGTACTACATGGCAAAACAGGACTAACAATAATGTTACACATCACTTTAAAAAAAATGTTACACGTCATGAAGCATAAGCAGGTGATATTTTAAAAATTATAAAAAAGATAGTCTGTGCAGCTTGCATACAGAAATCCCTCTTAGCTCACCAGAGGAGCATGATGTTGGGGCCCAATCAAAAACACAGACAAGTTACAAATTTAGACAACATGTTGTGTATAAGTAAGCAAGCAGTTGGCCATTCTGTGCCTCAACTAAAGTCTTAGGGAGCATAATGAACAGCAGAGGGTTTCATACAAACATACTACAGCAGGCAAAACTATGCAATCATTAGCGTAGTATAAACTAGATTGTGAGCCTCATGCAATCATAGTTGGTTAATAGACTTCAAAGCTTCAGGCACACTTCGGCAGAGTAATTAAATGGTAAGGCCTTTAATTATGTCAACTAATAGTGATACAAGTACCGAACATCAGGCATGATTATTTGGACATCTCATTAACTGAGGACAAATAAAGCAATTGAAAAGAGAAAATTAACTATGCCTGAAACAAACAAGGAATTGAACTGTTGAGTTGCATACAGTGACTTACCTTAGCAGGTTGAAGAGGCTCAGCGCAGCTCCTACTTCTCTTGCAAGGCTCCTTCGTAACATCTTGTACTTGGAAATCCTCAGTCTTATCTTCATTGCACCCCCTCTACAAGGTGACACAAACTAGTTACTCGTCTCATTGGAAGATAAATATGCATACTTTCCAGTCTGTGAACACAAAAGGATGAGATTATAACAAAACAACACCACATAATGAAACATGCCGCATCTCTTGCACTTGCACACAATGAAATGAGCATTTACTATGTCTGCACTATGTAAAAACTAGGCATACCTTCGAACTGGATCTCCAGGTACTCTTGGAGAGCCTACTATAGTGTACATCCAAACCTTTATGTCACCTATGAGTTAGACAAGGCCCCACTACAGCAACCCTTAGTGTTAAAATCGTTGACAAGCTCTGTTAGAGTGTTAGGTCAAGAACATCAAGTAATCAAAGCAAACAGTCCTAGTATGGCTGGCTGATGCAAACAAGCAATTGAACAGATGTGTGAGCAAATCTTACATATCAAGAAAAGAAGCAAAGAAGGAGGCTTAAAGACCATCACTTGACTGACCAGATTTAAGGGGCATTTAAACATCATGTGCAACGTATGAACTAACATAAACATTGCATATTCCAGATTCTACAATGGAATGCACATGTATTAGGTTATGCCATGTATGATGATGCCTAAATGTACAGATAGCTGGCAGGAGTGATTCATCATTGCACGCACAATTGAATTGCAGGTTAAGGGCCAGTTCGATTCCGCCTTTTCAGGGCATATTGTCAAAATAAGCCATAAAAGATGTAAAGAAGTCATTTTTGAGTTATGGGCTTGGGCTTAACTAATTTCGCTTTGGAGGGGGGTGTTTCGGGTAGAACCTCACTAAAAATTGAAGGGAAGGGGAATAGTGAAATGACTCTGTTGTCTGCCTATATTACACTCAAATGCAACTGCTGACGCCCGTGTCACACCTGACCCTCAAGTAAAAACAAACACGCAAGCATTCATTGCCCTGCCCGCTTGCATCTCCTCTCCCCTTTCCCTCTACCTCGATCCCCTGCCTGCAGCACTAGGGTTCCTCCAGCGAGCCTTCGCCACTGGTCCCATCTGGCCTGGTCCTCGACGATGCTATGTCCAGCTAGGCTACATGGCCGGCGGGTAGGGGCAAATCTCCCTGGCTGCTCCTCCCTCGGGCGCCGCCCCTCATTCTCATGGTCTCCAGCAGCTGCTCCACTGTGGTTCGTCCAACGCACTACTCCGGCGGGCGCTGCACAACTACGGCTGATGCCACACTGCGGCAGAAGGCACCTTATTCCCCCTCCCCTCCTCCCAGGCCATGGCCTTGAGGTGCTGTTGAAGGATGAGCTCATCCAACAAGGTGAGGATCTCCTCTGATTTTTTGCCAAAATTTTCATTCTGATCCACTATACGATGAATTGCTATGAGCTGCTTCTGCTGCTGCTATATGATGCATTGCTATGAGCTGCTCCTGCTGCTGCTATATGATGAATTGCTATGAGCTGCTGCTGCTGTATGATGAGTTGCTATGAGCTGCTGCTGCTGCTATATGATGAATTGCTATGAGCTGCTGCTGCTGCTATATGATGAGTTGCTACAAGCTGCTCCTGCTGCTGCTATATGATGAATTGCTATGAGCTGCTCCTGCTGCTGCTATATGATGAATTGCTATGAGCTGCTCCTGCTGCTGCTATATGATGAATTGCTATGAGCTGCTGCTGGTATATGATGAATTGCAGACTGCTGCTGCTGTATGATGAGTTGCTATGAGCTGCTGCTGCTGCTATATGATGCTTTCAGGTGGTGCTGCTATACGATAATAACCAGCCACTTGGACCATCGAATTTCAATAAATAATTGTTCTTCATTTAAATGTGGGTCATGCGTTCTTCATTTAAATTAGGCAATGGGATCTCTATGGAAAACATTGACCAAAGTAGATTGTGCCAAGTAGATGGTATCTTTGTATTTGCATTTTGAGCAAATAGTGATGGTCTGTTTTCCTATCATATTAATTACTGCACTGGGTTCAATTTGTGATGTTTGCAAGTCAAATTAATTTCCATATGGGCAGCAAAATGAAAAAAATATAATGCAATCTAGACTTTCCACTGATCATACCAAAGATAAGCTGAAAACACAATGAAAAGAACTGGTTGGCTTATTACATGGAGCTTATATTCACATGTGCTTATTTTCTTAGGATAACTCGTAATAAGTGTCCCTAAGAAACTTGGCTAATAGAACTGGCATACAAATAACATGTCACGATGATTGCAATGGAGGAGTGACGTACCATAGCACACTGTATAGGCTCACCGCTGCCTCTCCTTTTCTGCGATGTTCCATGAAATTGCCACATACATCTTGTACTTTTTCATTGTGTAACCCTATCTGCAAGTTGACACGGCTAATTTCAGACATCTCTACATGATACTACATTGCATATCCCTTGCGCATATTTAAACCACCAATTAACGATTGTGTGCGTACCATAAACTAGCCATGACTCTGTATGCTGGACTAGCAGGCACTCTAAGGGAGCCTAATGTAGTGCACTGGAATTCCTACATGCCACCTACGATTTTGTGTAATGTACTGCCCCTGTTCCTAAATATATGTTTTTGTAGAGATTCCAGTATGGACCACATACAGATGTATATAGATGCATTTTCGAGTGTAGATTCACTCATTTTGCTCCATATGTAGCCTATAGTGGAATCTCTAGAAAGACTTATATTTAGGAACGGAGGTACGAGGTTGTATCATGTATGACATCTACATATCTAATTTAGCAGCCAGTAGTAGAAATCATTGT
The DNA here is from genome assembly GCF_018294505.1 of Triticum aestivum. Taxonomy (NCBI): domain Eukaryota; kingdom Viridiplantae; phylum Streptophyta; class Magnoliopsida; order Poales; family Poaceae; genus Triticum; species Triticum aestivum. Next base: position 74,771,694 of record NC_057814.1, on the reverse strand, counting down.
CTGCACAAAGCGATTACTAGTCGAAAATCCTAGCAAAGCACGCTGGCAGGCACAGAACAATACAAGAGAGAGAGAGACGCGCTTACAAGATCATAGCAATGCCTCAGTCCAGGATCTTGGTTGGCCAAGCTGTTAGATCCAGAAGAAACATCGTCCTTGTAGTTTTCGCCAGCTGCATAACAGGTAACAGCGATCGGTTAGTATATTTGAAGTACATCGGGCTGGTGATGCTGGACGGGTTTAAAGGTGACAAGTACCTAGGCCGTGGCAGGTGCTTGGCATCTCTCCAGACGGTGGGAATCAGGTTAGAAACGTCGAGGGTGATGATGCTGCGCTGGCTGTCGGGGTCCGGTAAGGAGATCTAGAACCGTCGAGTAGGGTGTTTGTGGAGCGGCTCCGGTAGGGTGGACTACGGTGTGGGCGAAGCGGATCTGTGGCCGTGGACGAGGGCGTAGGTGAAGCTGCTCCGGTGGTTGGGTTAAGGATGGTGTCGAC
>NC_057814.1:74770955-74771175 GCF_018294505.1 Triticum aestivum | reverse complement strand
CGGTAAGGAGATCTAGAACCGTCGAGTAGGGTGTTTGTGGAGCGGCTCCGGTAGGGTGGACTACGGTGTGGGCGAAGCGGATCTGTGGCCGTGGACGAGGGCATAGGTGAAGCTGCTCCGGTGGTTGGGTTAAGGATGGTGTCGACGACGCGGATCTGCGGCCGTGGACGGGGCGTCAGAAGCTGCTCCGGTGGTTGGGTTAAGGATGGTGTCGATGATG
>NC_057814.1:74656686-74770795 GCF_018294505.1 Triticum aestivum | reverse complement strand
GACGATGCGGATTTGCGGCCGTGGACGGGGCGTCAGAAGCTGCTCCGGTGGTTGGGTTAAGGGTGGTGTCGACGATGCGGATCTGCGGCCGTGGACGGGGCGTTAGAAGCTGCTCCGGTAGGTTGGATGAGGGTGCGAGGAAGCGGATCTGAGGCCGTGGACTTGTGAGTTGGCAAAGCGGCCCCGGTAGGGTTGAGAATGGTATAGGCGAAGCTACTCCGGTAGGGTTGACGATGGTGTCGGTGAAGCGACTCTGGTAGGGTTGAGGAAGGTGTCGGCGAAGCGGCTCCGGTAGGGTTGAGGAAGGTGTCGGCGAAGAGGATCAGAGGCCGTCGACGGGGGCGTCGGTGGGGCGGCTCCGGGGGGTGTGGACGAAGCGTCTCCGGTGGGGAGTACGAATGAGCCGCTGCACATGCGCGACGGTTGACGAGAGTACCGGCGAAGCAGATCCGGCGCCGTGGACAAGGCCGGCACTGAATGGGCTGTGGTACAGTGGTGGATGAGCAGTCTACTTGTTTCTAGGGGAGGTGGGAGGGGTAGATGCGGCCGCAAAAGCAGATCCGGCGAGGTGGACGCCGCTGGCAGTGAATGGGCTATGGTACGCCGGTGGATGAGCAGTCTAGGGTTTCGAGAGGGGAGGGGAGGAAGGGCGATGAAGTACGGACAGCGTGATGTAAGATGCTCTGGTGCTGTGGATTAGTCGTTTTTGCGGGAGGGGGAGAGGAAATGGGGGTGCCGTGTAGTGGGGGAACCGGAAGTTACCAAAGCAGCCCTGACCTATCATGTAGATGAGGGTGGTATTGTAACTGTTGGTCTTCGTGCACCAAGGACAAAAGGGGGATTTCGCATGCTAAAGACTAAGGTGGCGGAAATTTTAGAAGGAGGCGGGAGATTTTGCCGCCCGCGGGATCGTTCGTATCCAGTTTCAACTAATTTTGGACCGTGCTAGCGGGAAGGTCATGCTAGACTGTGTACACGGGGCACGCGTCAGCAGTTAATAACTGGTGTGAAGTCCACCCTAGAAAAAAAGACAATAACTCGGGATGATGCGCCGATAACTTGGACGTTCACACGGGCGCGGCCAATCGTACGGGTGTAGTGGCACGTTCACAAAAAAGGGATCAAACGCTCAGCCTATGTATTTCTCGTGTAAATAGATAATTTACTGCCATTGGTTATTTACTTTAAACATAATGCATTGACGTGTTAGTGTAGAGGCGCACAAAAAGAAATGGATATTGTAGTCAGCTACTTAAAAGTGTTACCTCATATGATTACATAGCCTCCATTTCATAAATCGCGTACCCGTTGAATTCATATATGAATATTACATATATTACTTCAAAATAGAAACTTAAATCATCCAAGACTAATGAATTTGAATGCAAGAGTAACAATGGTGCATATACATGATAGCTACATTGGTTGTTTGAAGAAACATCACTGTAACTTTGGCATGCACAACTGGAAAGGTTTATTTAAATAGAAAAAAAATGTGATATGTGAGTGTCCAATCTTTATAGCGTTGAATCGATATTGTACCTTTGGCCACGATACGAAGTAGATATTGACTTATGTTCAAGCGATGCACGTCCACGATCGCTAGATAGTGATACGTGAATGAATTGTGCAATCTCTCTCACACGCATACATATCTCATTTCCCTGTGGGCATCGGAATCACACACGCGCACTTCGTGTATTTCTCTCCCTCCGTCAGGGTTAAATTCATCTTTCTACCCCGTCCTACAAGTCTCTCACACAGAAACACACACGCTCTCTATGTCTAACACGCCCACCCCTTTAATTCCGCCCACCCACAGCCACTAATGTCTCAAAGTATAATAATGTCTCTCACACATATGCTATCTACCTATCCCTTAATATAGCTAGATATGTGTCACACAAACTCCTTCTCCCTACTAGCAAGATGCCCATGCGTTGCATGAAACATCAATATGCATTTGTATGAGAAGTTTATCTTGTTGGAGGAAAGGATGAACGAGGCAATGCCTTATTTGCAAATGCGGAGAGGGGTGTGGGTATCTTTTCCCAGAATTGCCATAGTTTCCTTCCTGTCCGTCGGATATAAATCGGATGGCCTATATTGCAGGATGGCAGGAACACCATCATCACCAACTATGTTTTTTTATAAGAGTAGAGATATGTGAGTGTCACTGCCCCCCCCCACACACCCACACTTCCCAACACCGAAGGAGTAGGGTGACACCTCGATCTTGATACTAATCTATCGACTGGCTTCTCTCTCAAACATACACACACACTACCGGGCACCGAAGGAGTAGGGTGGCACATCGGTCTTGATAATAATCTATCTACTCCTCTTTCAAACACACACACACACACACTCGCTAGTTGTGCCTCTGTGCCTACCGCGCACACTCTCGATACGTCTTTCTCTCCCTCCCCCCCAACAATGACAGCAGAAGGGTGACAACTCGATCTGATCATAATCTGTCAATTGGTTTCTCTCTCAAACATTGTGTCTCGGTGCCTCGCTCGGTAGCCCCCTCGATATGTAGACTTCTCGCGCGCGCACAGCTGTAGTGACGATGACGCTGAACCCAGTGTGCCTTGTTTTTACCGGCCTCATGTGATAGTTTTCACCCTGTTTTCCGTTAATTAACAAGGCAACCTTTTCTTTGTTACTACTAGTGAATCTGAAATCATTCGGGGCAGACATAAAATATATCACTTCAACCCAATTATCGCAGCAACTATTTTAAAAGAAATTAGCTAGCTGCCCGTGCGTTGCACGGAACATCAAGATGCATTTGTATGAGTAGTTTATCTTGTGAGAGAAAAGGTTGAACGAGGGAAGGCCTTATTTGCGAATGTGGAGAGACGTGTGGGTATATTTTTGCAAAATTGCCATAGTTTCTTTCCTATCCGTTAGATATAAATCCGACGGCCTATATTGCAGGATGGCACGCACACCATCATCACCAACTCTGTTTTCTACTCCCTCCGTCCAAAAATACTTGTCATCAAAATGGATAAAAAGAGATGTATCTAAAACTAAAATACGTCTAGATACATTTCCTTTTATCCATTTTGATGACAAGTATTTCTGGACAGAGGGAGTATTTGTCTTTTTAGAGATTTCAACAAGTGACTATGACCGGACCTTACCAACATACTCAAAAAAGTAGTCCATAATTTTGATGTTACCCTCTGTTCTTGGCGGTGCAGTGCCATCTGGATACCTCATAAATAAATCAAGGACAAATCTGACCCCTTCCTGAAAAGACATACAGAGCAAAATGAGTGAATCTACACTCTAAAATATGTCTACATACACATCCGTATGTGGTAGTCCATTTGAAATCTGAGAAAGAAAAATATTTAGGAACAAATGGAGTATATATAAGAGTAGACATGGAGATATATCTCCAGCATGGTCTACAACAAAAATGTGCTGGGCTGGTTAGCGCCGAATGCTCGCAACGCGATGACATGAGTTCGAATTCTGTCTTTTAACTTTATATTTTTATATTATATATTACTCTACTTATTTAATATATACTTCTTTCGCTACTGTACTGATAGTGGAACCCACAGAGTACTTAGAATACAAGATTAAGGATGGACTTGTTTCTTTTTAACTTTCTGTACGAAGCTGTAGCCACCCTGCAAGTCACGTGTACACTGTACATGCAATTAACTTTTTATAGAGGGACAATCATACATGCAATTAACTCAAATGGATTGGATGTCACTCTATTATTTCCAGCATAAAGAGCATCTCCAACGGCAGCCGGCAAATTTCCTCCCGCTTCCTTAAGCGGAGGACGACATCAAACACCAGCGGCATACATTTTTACAACTCTAACCAACCAGTGCAAACACGGACTGATTTCATATAAGCATGAAGGATTTTGTATAAAAAAGCCGGATCTTCATATAAACATGATGGATTTCATTACATTTACATGAACTAAGAGGTGCCAATCCGGCTCTCTTGTATAATTAATACACCATCCGTCCGAAAATACTTGTCCTAGAAATGGATGTATCTAGACTTATTTTAGTTCTAAATGGCCGCCCGCGGATCCCTTTGTATTCCTTATGTTCGTCAGACACTTGCGGGGTCGACGAAGGTCCTCAGAAGAGACGAAGCAGCAAAGAAACCACCTGAATCCTCGGTCGTCGCCTCGACGGTGGCCTTCATGGGTCCCAAGTGGCGGCGGCCTCGCGTGTTCTACTTCTCCTCGATGATGGCGGCGGACACGGAGAAGCTGGCCACCGACTCGTCGCTCTCCACGCACCCGACTTCTTTCTTTGCCTGCATGGCGCTGCCGCAGGCACGGGAGGCGCGCCCACAGACACGGGAGGCGCGGCCACTACAGACACTGGTGGCGCGGTACGACGCGGCAGCGACGGCGCCCGTACCGGCGTGCCAGCCGCCGTGCCGGCGTGGAGCAACTCGCCACTTCTCATTGAGCTGAACTGGAGCGGTGAGTTGCTGAACCACGCGCCTGCTTGGGGCGGCAACTGGCTCCGTCGGGCCAAGCGAGGTTGGTGAAGCACCGAGCGGCCTCGCCCGTATCCGGAGGGCTCGGCGGGCCACCCAGCCGGGTAATATGCCGGAGAACGGCTCATTGGAAGCCATCGGAAGAGTGGAGGAAATGGTGAAGGAGGAGATGGGGGAGCGGCGGAGGGGTGCGATTCTTGCCTGCTGTCTGTCTGGCCTCGTGTAAATAGAGGGCGGACGGTAGGAGCTTGGTCGGCGTCTGGCCTCGTTTAAACTGAGGGCGGACGGGAGGAGCTCGGCCGGTGTTGCATTTAATTCCGGCCCACTCATGAACGGACGTGTGGCAGGAGTAGGATTCTCGGTTTGCATGCGGGTTTAACGGAGGGGTTTAATGGAGGTGCCGGGCGTGCAGCGGGCGGCGCAGTACTATTCGATTTGACAGTAGTAATGAGCCGTCAAATCACAAAGGCCCTCGCCTCTCGTGAAAGCGACCGAGCTAGACTGCGCCGCCCTCTAGCCTTTAAAAAAATGTATATACTCCACTTTTGTACAGTAGTAGTATCGACGGATTGCGCCATGGAGCAAAACTTGAAATTAAAAAAAAGGTGGTACATATACTATTAAAAAGGCTTGTCACAATAATGGTGTCCAACACAAGTGCACAACCCACCCCTCAAATAAAACTAAGCACCCTGGAATTCTTTGACAAAACTAAGCACCCTGAAATTCTTTGACAACTAAACTGCTGGCTATATGACGTTGGCCATATATATTGTACGTATATAATGTGAAGAAACGAGTGGTAGTACTACACCAACTAAAAGATGAAATGTAAGAAATACTAGTATGTACGTACTGAAGAGTTAAAGTAACAAGAAGAAACATAACATAGTTCTGCTGGGGGCTCAACACAACACACCCCTCAAATTAAATTAAGCACACCTGAAATTAAACTTTGAAACTATTCCGGTAGACACTGCATTAGAACCACCATGAGCAACGACACTGCCACCTTACTCGGAGTCCTCGTCCACGTCCTCGACTTCGTCCTTGTCCCTCTTCCTCTTGGCTGATACTTCTTTGCTTGAGCCGCACACTTGGCTGTTGCTCTTCATCCAACCCTTGTAGATATTGAAGCAAAGGTAGCCATCCATTGCAGCGTAGTGGATGTGGTCTATATCTAGTACATTCCGCTGCCATGCATGATGATGAAACATGTATGGAGGTTTCTCCAGTTTACCGTACGAAGGATGAACCATGGCTCCTGCCAGGGTCAGCATTGAAGGCTGACGAGAGGACACCAGCCGATTCTTCTGGAGGTCGAAGGTGTTGCCTACAATGAGGCCTATTCGACGCATGAGTTCTTTGTCGTTACCAAACTCTACAGTAACGAATTTGACTAGGTTGCTCTCGAGGAAGTCCCTAAAATCCTGGCACTCAACGTCGGCATGGCATATGTGGTAGACCAAGCATAAGTCATGCACGCAAACCTGGATCACGGCGGGCTTCTTCCTCTCTTCGTCCTTTAGATCCTTCTCTCGTCCCAGGACTGTGGTGTACTCAACATCTAGCCCAGCGACCCACTCATCATCTGAGTCTTCAAACATGCGTCTGAAGCGAGAAAGGCATCCTTTCACCGTCGCGGAAGAACGGGTGTAGATGACGTCGAACTCATCGCCGGTGATGGTTCTAACCTTGTACTCACCGCCGATCGGGGAGATTTGGGACGCCATGGATTTGGGAGGAGGGTTAGGATTAGTAGAACTGCTGGAATGTGAATGGACGAGACGACTAGGAGCGAACCGCCGTAGTATTGAAGGACGTGCGGGGACGAGTAGGAGCGAACTGCCAGCGTGCGAACGGCAGGGTAGTGGCTTTCCATTCTCCCATGATACGGGCTTCCGAGAGCCCTTGGATCTGAGATCGAACGGTTGCATGGCGTGATTCTAGACCTATGGGTGAATATCCTATCCTGGAGGGTTATTCTGTAAATTTTTAGCAACTTAGCATGCGACCGTTTGATCTCAGATCCAAGGGCTGCCAGCAGCCCGTATCATGGTTGCGCCTACCACGACCGTCGCGTCGCTCATGCGGTCGCGCCCTTGGAGTTTTAACACGGTGTGTTAGGCTATCTGATGTTGGCATGTCATACATAGTCATCACTTAGTCACTCATACTACAACAAGGTTTTGGCTATAAGGTTGGCTATAAGTGTATTTTTTTACTTCTCTCTATCTCTTTCTTCGTACTCCCTCCGTCCCATAATATAAGAACGTTTTTGACACTAGTGTAGCCAAAAACGTTCTTATATTATGGGACACATGGAGTACTAGTATTTATTGCATTTGCCAAGGAGTGACCTCTTCCAATGAAATGGTGTTGCTAAGTTTGCTTCATTTAATTAGCTATAGACTCAAAATTGTCTTTTCACCTAGGTACACGCGCTTAGCACCGTTTCTTCCTTGGGTCACCAAACTAGTCTCTCTCTTCTTGATTAACTTGCCACATTAGACTTTATGCCTATGTGGCAAGCTTAAGCACCTGTAGGAGCAAGTAAGTACAATAGTGCGCTTTACATGGCATTTTTGCATATGTGGAGGAAAGAGAGGCAAGGAAAAAGTGGAGAAGTGGGCTCTCATGCAAGAGCCAGCCTCTACTACATGGTGGAGCATTGGGAGAGGCACCTGTATGGAGGTGGTCAGGAATCGGGAGACTCACGCCAGTCGTAGCGCCGCAGTTAAAATGATAATGGCAAGTCAAATCATGGGGCCCCACCTGTCCAGTAGTAACTCGCTGTCAAATCACACAGCCCTACGTTTGCAGCAGCCTACTCCCTCATCTTCTCACGTCTCTATCGAACCGACTAGGCGGAACTGCCCCGCCTACCGCGCAGGAAAAGCCCGCGCAGTATACTCCCTCCGTCTAGGTGACCAAGGTGGAGAGGAAAACGAGAGAACTTAATGTTTAATATTTGCTAAGGCTGGTTGTAATGGTACTAGCCTTAGCAATTTTGATGAGGTGTCATAGAATTAAATGAAGAAAGAGAGAGAGAGAGTTGAGTACTATGTGTCATACATGGCAATAAATAAAGTACTACATGATACTAATATATGATACATGGCGCAGGAGTACTAAGTATTATTAATACAGTTTTGCTAGAACTCATCTAGATGAGATATAATTTGGTCTCATTCATCTTTTATAGCCATTGGATGTGATGCTATATAAGATGCGTGTGTGCTGACGTGGGTTGTATTTGTTCTTGTGCAACGAACTGACCACTGCATGTCATGTTTGATAGTCTCAAGTCATTAAAAGCATACAAGCCCCACATCTCTTCTTGGTTGATTCATCTATTTATGTCAAAAAATAAGAAACAACATGAGAGTTAATGCACCACGCCTATGTGTTTACTATTTGGTTTTCGTAAGATGACTTAATACTCACCTAGACGGAGGGAGTATTCGATTTGACAGCGGGCGGCGCAGTTCCTGATACGGCTTTAATGCAGACGTGGGAGGGAGTAGCGGTTCCCGATATGTTGAACGGCCAATGCATCCTCCTTCAATTAATGCATGAGGGAAGTAATGGGAGGAGGTCCGGGAAAAGAGGCTGCACGATGTGAATGCAACGCAGTTTGCCCTCATTGCCCTCATATAAAGGCGCCCCTCCATTCCAATGCATCTACTACATCGTACGCACCTAAGCATTTGCCTAAGCACCTACACTAAGCGCAAAAGAGCTCACTCCAGACCCATGGCGGCGATGCGCGTGAGCGGCCAGCGGCTGCGCCAGATGGTCCACGACGCCGGCCTGCGGCATGGCACCGAGAATCGTCTCCAGACGGTGTTGGAGACCGGCTGGTGGATGGCCGCCGTCGACGCCAACTACGACTCTCAGTTGGACCAGATGATCGTTGCCACCAGCAACAAGTTCACCGTCCTCAAGAAGCTCGCGGACGACATCACCGTACTCCTCCAGCCCGCGCGCCCGGGCTCCTCATTGCCTGCCACCCTAATCGGCCTCCATGGCCGAAACCTCTTTCAAGCACTGGTGGCCCTGCGACTGCCCGCCGACGCCACGAAGAATGTCCACCTGGAGGTCGCGCTCGCCGCGAGGCGCCTCGCCCTGCAAGAATTCGTCGACCTACACATCCACGTGTACGAGCAAATTGTGTATCGTGTACATAGGTATCTACAAGGCCAGTGAGTATGCTACGACGTTGGCCTTCCTCAACCGGCTGGAAGCCTTGGATGCCTTTGCTGAGAAGCACCTCGACCTCGCCACAAAAGCTGCCGCTCCTTAGCCGCCGGTCGGTGGCCCGGCGCACTAAGTTGAGGAGGAGGAGGTCGTACGTTCGTGGATCCATCTTTCTTCTTGCCTTCTGTAACCACCACTACGATCGCATCATGGTGGCCTTAATTCTTATTGTGCTATTGCATTCTCGTTCCAGTCAATACCGACATGTGCGGTCCCTTTGCTTAATTATATGCATCACTGTAACTAGTACTCCATCCGTCAATTTATAAGTTGTGCTTACCTTTTCCATCAACTTCGTGCAACGCGCGGGCATCTTGCTAGAAACACTAGAATATGTCTATATAATCCGTATGTGATAGTCCATTTGAAATCTCAAAAAGACAAATATTTAGGTACGAAGGGAGTAACATATTAGGAGTATATCAAAACAATAGTGATTTCTTTCAAGTTTGTGAACAAATACTACTATTCTACTACTTTGGATCCGTCGCAACGCACGGGCACATTGCTGGTAAAAGGAAAAGGCCTGCCGCGTTCGCGTCGCACCCCCACATGCCCGGGAATCGGGAGTACAACACGGTCCGTCCGGCACGACACATAGCTTAGGGAAGGCGTGTTGCCTAGCATTTTCACTTTCATGTGGGACCGCCGTTGAGCAAACCGACACCCTGCCCGCCGCCAGGTTGGAAAACAGAAACGAGGGGAAGATCTAGCTGTAGCACGGAAGCCAAGAAATTTGGTGTCAGACGGGGCTCGTTGATAGAGTAGGAGCATTCCGTACTAGTACTACTCCTACTAGTACCAAGTTTGTACTCCTAATACTATATTACTAGTACTACCACTATACAACTAGTAGGTACGTGCACGGCACAACATCGTAGGGACAAAAAACGGGAAGATCTTGTTTTGGGTGATTTATCTTTTTTTCAATCAACGTAGTATGAATAATATGATGTGGGGGGCACCCATGAAGCTTATGTGGCTTGGTTGCATGGCTACGGAAGGTTAGAGAAAAATAAATAGATAATGTGTTTAGAGTGCACTCCACTAAATAGATATACTTTGGATCCATTGCAAAGGACCGGCACATCTATATCTATACCCCCTATATAGTGTGTGAAAAACTTTGAAAGTTGGTCGTTGGATGAAGCCAATCCGACGATACAAAGATGGCAAATCCGAGCACTACTGGCCGTTGGATATCATCCACCAGATTCTGCCACATGTATAATCTAGAAGACTCCATGGTTGAACTTAATTCATGACTAACTTTGCCACAACTAAGCTTAGGCAAAGTTATTAGTTCTTCAAAATGAGAGCCACAAGTTGGCAAGCCTAAGGGAATCTTGCCACATTTTTTGTGTGTATGTCATGTGGGGCCTTAGTGTGGCTTGCCTAAGGTGTGGCTTGAACCAAACACTCACCTAAGTTAAACTTGCCTAACCTTACATTCCACCAGATTTTGCCATATGTTAGAATCCAGAAAGCTCCACATGTAGAAGCATAATGCACAAACCACCAGAATCTCATGCGTGCAATGCACGTGTACCTTACTAGTACTAGTTGGTAGTAGCAAGCAACAAATTCCAGTTTTGGCACGAGCTCGTACTGCGGGAGCACCACAAGGCCTGCCGCAGGAGTTACATTTCCCTCTCGGTGCCCACGGGACCGAACTTCAGTGGCTTAGTGCCCGGCCTATGAGTCAATGACATGCGGACCTTAAATGCGGCTGGCCCACATGTCATTCTCATGGTGGTGGCGTGGTTCGTGACTCACTCGTTCGAGATGAACCAGCCGGTGGTGGCGTGGCCATGGCGAGGGTGCCACAGCTGGGCGTCGGGGCGTTACGAGGCGTAGATGGCCACACCGGCGGGTACTACCTGTAGTACATAAGTACTCCAGCTGACGATTGATGAAAATTGTCACAGCCGCTGGATGAAAATTCGATGGTGCGGGAGTACGGATCGGAGCACAGCAGCGGAGCAGGCAAACCGCGTCCAATCAGGTGTGTCTGTGGTAGAAAGTTGATGGTCGCCGCAGTTCAGCTGGCCCGCATGTCATGCACACAAAGGCAGAGGAGCGGTGGGGCCGAGAGGGATGAGGGGCACGTTGGGGGGATGAGGATCCCCTGACGCGAACAATCCTACCATTCTGTCACTGGCATGTGGGACCCATAAGCGTGGGTCCCACCTGTCAGCGAAGGAAAGGCAGGGCAAGGCAGTGATAGCCACGTCAGAGGATCCATGTGCACGTCGGGGGACGTCGTGCCGTGGGTTGGAGCGGCGTCGTGGGAATCGCATGTGGGTGTGGCAGTGGTAGAAACAAGAAACGTGATGGTCGCCGTGGTTCAACTTCCATGGACAAGCTGTCATGTCTGCTGACACATGTATATCAAAACTAGAGTGTTTAAATTTCAAGCACGTGAACAAGTATTATTCTACTACTTTGGATCCATTGCAACGCACGGGCCAGCACATTGGTAGTAGTAGTGTCCATCTCTATCTCTAGAGGCCTTCCCTCGTTCATCCTTTTCTCTCACAAGATAAACTACTCATACAAATGCATCTTGATGTTCTGTGGAACGCACGAGGATGTTTCCTTGGGGGTCTCTCCAGCGCGGCGTGGCCGTAGTTGCAAGTTGACGCCCCTTGAGATGCCGACGTTGAGGGGCACTCGGATTTCCTCCGATGAGCAGGCAAGATGAGTTTGATCACGTAGTAAATGCATTCTAAAGACTACTTCCGTGTCCATTTCCTAATTCTCCCCCTGCCCACTGTTTCACAGGTTAGGCTCGGTGCGAGTGGAGATTGGCTTGCATATGTACGGGAGGGTACCAACATCAATTTGCACAACATTTACAACGGTGACACCGTTCCCGTAGAACCTTTGTCCAACATTGGGATCAGCCATGCAACGGGCCACCGCATGAATTGGTACGATGGAACCACGGTGAGATTGAATAAGATAGCACGAACCTTGCACATGGCGGTCAAAGGCGGACCATGCTGTCTGCGGCCGATTTGTTGCCGTACGAGTAGGAAGACGTTGTGCTCCTTTCTAACCGCATCTTCGCGGTGACAAACCAGGGTACTTATTTTGTATGGGACACATCCTACGATATACTCCCTCTCTCCCAGTTTATTTGTTTTGAATCTTTTTGTTTTATAAGTTTCAAATTCAAATTTAGAGCTCCCCATCACATGTTGAGATTACAATGTCCATTAAATCGTTGCGTGCATGTATAGTAAAGAAACAAATCTCGGATTTGGCACGAGTTCGTGCTGTGGGAGCACCACAAGCCCTGGCGCAGAAGTTACATTTCCCTCTCAGGGCCGTCGGGACTGAGCTTCAGCGCCTTACTACACCTACCTTTGATTCAATAACATGTGGACCCGATAGGTGACTGGTCCACATGTAATGCTCCCGTAGGCAGAGGGGCAGTGGGGCCAAGAGGGGTGAGCCGCAGGTCGGGGGACGTGTGGTTTCATGGGTTCGAGTGGCGTCGTGGGAATCGCGGGTGGCTGTGGTAGAAACTTGATGCTCGCCGCATTTTAGGTGGCCCACATGTCATGCACACAAAGGCAGAGGGGCGATGCGGCCGAGAGGGGTGAGGCGCACGTCGGGGGGCGTGGTGCCGTGGGTTGGAGAGGCGTCGTGGGAATCGCGAGATGAAACGTGATTGTCGCCGTAGTTGAACTTCTATGGACAAGCTGTCCTGTCTACGGACACATGCACTGCATACCGATCACTGGAAGGAGTAGCATAGAAAGCTATATATGCGGATAAATAGTTCCTTATAGTCAAGCGGACCCACGCTACTACTCTGTTCCAAAGACATGCACACCATCGAAATAGTCCATCTATATCAATATACACTGAGAGGGAATAATTTTTTTTACAAGAGAGGAAATAGTTCATCCATCCATAATGCCCTCCTGCTGGTGCAGCCTTTTCTTCTTCTTCTTCTTCTTCTTCTTCTTCTTCTTCTTCTTCTTCTTCTTCTTCTTCTTCTTCTTCTTCTTCTTCTTCTTCTTCTTCTTCTTCTTCTTCTTCTTCTTCTTCTTCTTCTTCTTCTTCTTCTTCTTCTTCTTCTTCTTCTTCTTCTTCTTCTTCTTTTTCTTGTTCTCATTCTCTGTGGGAGACGGCTTCGCAACAAGCTCTTTGGACCTTGCAGCTATCTCGAAACTCACACGGGCATCGAGGGCAGCATATTTTATCCGCTCGTACGTCAAGGGATAATTCTCCCATCCAGACGACCTTAATGCCACCATCTCGTCACCCTTATGAAGATTTGTACCGAGCACAAAATTTGCTACGTTGAATAGGGATGGTGTCTGTTTATCACAATCTTCTACAGGAATTTTGATTCTGGTTTGTGGGTCAGCGATGCTTTTCAAAACAAGGTTGTATGGCTCCAGCTTCTGTTTGTCCCCTTCGATGGCTGCCCCACAGAAGTATACGTCCTCCCGAGACAAGAAATCATGAAGCTCACCTGGTATGGAGGGCGAGTGTATGATGTGGTACACCAAAACATCATCTTCGAGGCACAGCTGAAGGACGGCGGCACGTTGGATCTTCCCAGGGGCATGCTCCGTGTACTCTGCATCGAGACCGATGACCCTCGTCTCTACCTTTTCGAGGGAGTTGGATACATTGTTGATCCACTGCCGAACAACCCTTGGGCGGGCGGTGACGGTGGCAACTATGCGCATCGAGCCTTTGACGAGGACATGTTGGACGCTAAAAACCTGCATCTCGATCTCTTTCGCCATTTGGAACCGCTGGAACGGAGGGCTATGGTTTGGAGAATTAGGATTAGATGGCTAGTCTAACTGAAGTAGTAGATGATTATTTAAAGAGGTTAAAACAATGTGAACGCAGTGGGGTTTGGATGCAAATGAAGACGAAGGGGAGGTGAAGAAGCCGAGGAGAATCGGTTCCCGATGGAGAAGTAAATGGGAGAAGTGGCGTGCAGGCAGTTGATTAGATGGCTAGGTAGACTAAACGAAAAGGCTATGCGGGTAGACTGATGAGTCGTACTTGTTCGTGTACGTGCCCATCCTTCCTGATAGGTGGGAGCTATGCAAACAGATAAAAAAATGTGTCGTAGTTTTTTTTGAGCGCGTGAGCGGGAGACACAACATTCTCTGGTTAAGGAATACTCCCTCTATTTAGGTGAGTATAAGTCACCTTATGAAAATCAGGTTTTCCCAAAACCTTTAGGCGTGGAGCATTAACTTCCTGCTCGATCCCCTCACAGCCTCGTTAGCCAGCGTTCTCTTCCTCTGCTGCCGCGTTCTACCTTTCCATTTTTCCTCTTCTCAAGTGTGGAACGATCTGCATGCCGTCCTTGATGCACCAGAATGACCACTGCATGCATCGCAGCAGGGCGTTGATTGGGCATGCACGAGAATTTGGTTCTGCTCGCAATATGGATGATACCTGAATGATGAAGTGAACATGCATGCTAGCACGGGAGACCTATTTCCGCTATACAATACTGGAGTACTCATGTTCCTACTAGTAGTAGTAGTAGTAGTACAACTGTGGTACACTTGATGGTCAAAATACTATTCATCCAGTCCTCACAGTGAAGTGACAACACCCTGCGCCTGACACTAGTCCAGGCGGCGTGTTCGGGTTACCAAAGTCAGCCTCACCCTGTGCACTGTGCAGTCTGTCACCGCCGCTGTACAGCACATTGGCGCCTCGCCTCGTCTCCCTCTCTGCTCCCATAGCACCACTCCATCTCCATCTCCTTCTCCGTCTCCGTCTCCGTCTCCATCTCACTGTGCCCCGTGTATCGTCACCTCACTCGCCTCCCCCAGTACCACTATTCCCTCGCTAGACGCTCTAGCACCGACATCCTTCTTCCCCGTAAATCAAGCCCCCTTCCAAACTCCACCATGGCCGAACGCGAACCGTGCAGCATCCATATGAGCCGCGATTGGAGCAATCTCCCCAGTGACATCCTCGACCTCTGTTGTTCGTGTATGGATATGTTGAGCGCCCTGCGGCTGGCTGCATGCTCGAGGGACATGCACACGGCCATCGTCGAAGCGAGGCCTAAGCTTTTCAAGACACCCTGCTTGCTACTATCTGGTCTTGCGAGATTGGCTCACCATGATACGGAGGCGTGCATGATGCCCCTCGACTTCAATCCGATCTCCATTAGCCGAAACTTCTTTGCAAGTATGCAGTGGGTCGCCGTACATCATTTCCCTCGACATCGATCCGATCACCATCGCCCGAAACTTCTTGGCAGGTACTGGGTCGGCATGAACTCCCACTGGATGGCTGCCTTCAGAGAAGACGGTAAAAGGTTGGTGCTCGTGAACTTCCAGACCTCCCATGAGATTATCCTTCCTCCGTTGGATTATATAGAGTATTACCATCGCGGTCCAAGTCATCTAGATTACTATGTCAGTTGGACGAACCTTGTTTTGCAGAAGATTGTAATCTGCCAAGTGCCCACATGACATGCGAATTACGCAGACTTCAAGCTAATTGCCTTGTTCGACCGCGGACTCGCCTATCTTTACGCTGGTGCCTTCTTTAGCTGGAGACAACTCGGCTCGCAGTGGATCATCGTCAAAGCTGATACACACTTCTGTGATGCTATTGAACACAATGGCATCATCTACGCGATCGACAAAGCAGATGGCACCACGTATTGCTGGGACGGCGCGTGTAAGTTGTTTCCGTCTCATGTTAATGATGACGCCATGACACTGTTTGAACTTTTTGTGATGATTGGCATACCCCTGTTTGAGCAGAATTTGAGTAGAACTATGGCAATGTATTAGAGACGCCGTAAATCAGCTATATTTGGAATGAGTTAATTCATGCGATTGTGACCATGTCATTACAGCCAATTTGTACCCTGAATAATCAAACGGTTAGGAATATATGGACATTATCCTTATTTTATAGTAATCTATATACTGCTACTAAATATGAGTGTGTATCAATGGCCATGTTAGTTTCCTCATTTTCATGATGTAGAAACATGCACCACACTGTTGGTTTCATCTAACCATACATTAGGGAAGTAAATGTGCATATGGAGAACTCTATATTTGGAAGTAGTGAAATCCTGCAATGCTTACCATGTGTACATACCTATATTCGCCCTTCAGCAATCAATGGCTAGAATAATATCCTCACAAATTTTTTGCCCACAGAACACGAGTATATAACAATGCATGGTCTGTTAGTTACCTTGAAGAATTTGTTTGTGAGGACAGAACATGATTACTCCCTCCGTTCCCAAATATTTGTCTTTCTAGAGATTTTAACAAGTGACTACATACGGAGCAAAATGAGTGAATCTACACTCTAAAATATGTCTACATACATCCGTATGTTGTGTCTATTTGAAATGCCTAGAAAGACAAATATTTGGGAACGGAGGGAGTACATAACATGCATGACATGGTAGTTTCCTGTGAAGAATCGATTGCGAGATAACATGAGTATAACCATGCATGGCACTTCTATATTTTCGAACCCAGTATACATTTCCCTGTATTTTCCTCCCAGTTCCAACAGGGACATATCAATGTTGTTTCTTGCATTATCCTACTCATACTCTGAACAATGCTGATCTTACATTAACAATGCCTGTCCTTTTTGATATGATGCAGTGTCCCTACAGTTACTGCCCTTTGTAATCACACCACCTTTGCCAAAAATAGGGAAGCACAACTAGTTCCTCGCTCGATCAGACGATGGCAAAAGACTGATGATCATTCAGACACATGAGCCGGAAAAGTTATATTGCAAAAACCCCACTGTATACAAGCACCGTGTAATACGTGAGTATCCGGATAGTGGCTGTTACGTCTATGAGCAGGATACCAGCTTGTTGGGGCCTTTAGGATTTTTTAGTTGGAGGCGGGTAAACAGCCTTGGTTCACACTCTCTGTTTCTCGGACTCAATTATCCGATTAACCAGGAGATCACCGTTGGCAAGGACCTTGATGGCAGAGAGGCTCTGTTTGCTATGGAAAACTGTGTCTACACGGCGAGCCCTAGGAGTTCGGGAGCAAACTCCCCTGATTGTCAACGATACAGCCTGCAGCCAAAAGAAGGTGAGAATGACAAAGGCATCTGGATTAACTTTGATCCTTGGATGTCTCAATTACGACAGGCAGTGATGTGGTTCAAGCCTTCAGGTTGATAGGTAATTGGGCTGTTGCATCGAAAGGGTGGAGTACTGGTGTCTCCGGATCACTGGTCGCTGAAGCGGGGCTACAAATTATGATGGTGTTGGATCATCTCTTTGAATGACTTTGTTGTCTTTGCTGCTGGTTCTGGATGGGTAGTTCTTTCTTTTGTTATGCATATTCCTTGTCATTTGGTCATCCTCGTCTATGTCACTCTTACTATGTAATAGTTGCTTCTGTTTAGAATGTCATTCTCGTCTGGATCACGAGAGTCTGAGCGCTGCAGATGGGTGCGTTTTGGTGGTGTAGCAATACTTCTTATGAACTATCATGTCTTGCTATTTATGTCAGTAGTAGTCACTAGTCAGTGTTTGAATGTTGTATATATCGTTGTTTCGAACTGTTTATTGTCTCGAACTACTGGTGGGCTAAATGAGGGCATCACCATTCTCCAGTGTTCAGAGTATATCTCCTTTTTTCAAGTTATATAATTTGAGCTCAGTGTCTTTTCGATGATGTACACTTGTTTGGGCCAGTGAGGTGTCGTTGAATATGGGCCGAGTAGTAACGCAATGCCAAATAGGTCAATTATGACTCTCAGGCCGGGCTCTCAAAAGATCCTGAAAAAAAAGGCCGGGCTCTCCAAAAAAGAAAGAATAAGGACTCTTAGGCCGACATGTGGGCGTCACCGGTGTTTTCGTGCGCTTGCGCACCGAGAGCATATTGGCGCGTGCTCGAAATTCATGCTACCTTTTCATCCCCAGTCTCCCGCCCCTCCCCCACCTCTGGAATCGCGATTCCTACTCCAGTTCCCACAAATCCCCCTCCTGGACTCCCTGTACTCAAGCACACTATCATGTCGCCGGTCAACGCGGATCTCCGAGCCAGAGATCCTGAGGTCCGTCCTGCCTTCGGTCGCTGCGTGCTGTCGCTCAACAGTGGCATGGTGGCGCTTGACGACCAGTTTGCCGGCAAAGTGCTGATGGTAACCATCAACGGCGACCGGCCTCCCGTCTCGCCGGACGACCTTGTCAAAGCTCTTGGCATTGCGCACGGCATCCAAATAAGTGACTTGCTCGTCGAAGTCTGTCCGCCACCAGCTGATTTCTTTGTTAGGTTCCGGACAACTTTCGACTGCAGTCGTGTGTTCGAATCTTCCCGGCGTTTGTTCTGCGATGGCGCGCTGGTGAGCTTTGATCGGTGGCACCCAGGATGGGGCTCGGTGCCCTCTGAGCTTGAGTTTTTAACAAAGCTTACCTTCCACGGCTTGCCTCGACGTGCTTGGAACAGGGAGTCCATGAACGAGCTTATCAACGACCTTGGAGGTGAGCTCGTAAGTATGTTTGTTCCTCCAGACAGCTGGGCTCTGACGGTTATGGCATGGATGAAGAAGCCGTCCACCATACCGAAGGTGATTGGTCTTGAGATACCGGTGCAGGAACCGGGGTTGTACTATTCGTCGCCACCAAGGCCGCCGTGGACCACGTTAGGGATGTACCTGTATCGAGTGTTCGTGCATGTCGAAGAAGTGGTCAATCCATCAATCGAAGTCCTACCGCCGCCACTGGTGCCATGGTCCATCGACGACGTCCATTACAGGAGTCAACGTCAGACTTTCCCCGTGTTGCTCAGAACGATGGATGGCACAGGGCCTACTCCATCGCGCGGCGGAGGCCACTGCTTCTTTGGGAGAAGAGGCAGGGCTGGCTGCCTAGATGTGCTCTAATTTGAGGTAACAACTGAATCTTGTCAGATACTAGTTAAATCCGAGCTATGGGTGTGAAGCACTGATATGCCAGTACATTTGATTGTGACCTGTTCTAATTTTGTACCTGAACTTTTTTTAGAAAGGGCTATACGTCAACTTAATGTGCTAGCATAACTTATTGTGTTGTCTGTCTGTTTTCTTTGCACAACATTCAAGATATTTCCCCGTCATTGATAAAGACGATGAACCGTTATGTACGACTTCGTTGGTTTCAACATAGCCCTTCCCGTAGCGATCCACTGCTTCCATCCTGATTGTGCCGCCTGCGTGAAATTTTTGTATGCAAGTTCAGTGTGCTATGATGTTCTATATGATTGTGTAACCTATATAAGTTTTTACTGAGCATCAGCAATGCATATGGCTGAAAGATGTATTTACGAGCATCGACCGATGGGTCTCTCTCTCTCTATCTCTCTATCTCTCTCTCTCTCTCTCTCTCACACACACACACACACACGCACACGCACAAGTGGGACCCGTTGAATTATTTATTTGCTCATGACAGCTTTTAATTAGGTTCCACTGTAATCTAACTTTTTTCTTAAGTTATTAATTGAGCTCAGTGACTTCAAAAAGTTGTACAGAAGCCTTGTTTGGGCCTTTCCGGCGTCGCTGAATGTGGGCTGAGTAACCATGTTAGGTTGTACTGTACTACACAGGCCTTTTTTTTCAACATCAACAATGCAACTGGGCCGACAGTTGTACACAATATCCGGGTCAACTTGTTATTCTCCGCCCCGCTGGGCTGCAAACTTTCCTAGGAGGTATGCATTAGGTTTAACAAGAAAATGGACTTTAAGAAATAATAAATGGGATGTAATTATAATAACTAGACAGTTACTATGCACCAAACACGTAATTAGTTTGAAAAATATACTATTTTTGGAATTTGAAAATTTAAATTTCATTACTTGTTGCGCGCGCAATATTTCGTTGGATTTTAACGTAATACAACTTTATTTTGAAATTATATTTAACCTGACTAGAAATTTCGGATAAAAATATTTTGGATCCCATGAAAATGTGGGAATTTTTTTTGAATTCTGTTTTGAGCGGTTGTTTGAAATTATTAATCGTTGTCCTAGCTAGAAGTTGGGCTGTACTTTTAACAAACTGTAAATGGGCTGTAGTAAATTCCATTAGAATTAAAAAATGGGCTGTACATTCTTACAAATCGCAAATGCGCTATATGTTCTCTGCCAAATTCGAGCTGTGGGCCTACTAAGTTGACACGTACCAAGGGCTTTGTCAACTTAGTCAATATAAACGATTCTAGCTGCAGTGATCGTACGATGTCCATCCAACGGCCGTAGTGCTTCTTCAACCTCTGGTCTTCTTGCTCCAGCCGCCCAAAGTAGCGCCGGTCGTGTCGCGTGCTCCTGCCTACCGTGGCCGGCTGTGATGCCGCGGAGACCTCACCGCCCCGTACTACTCCCACCGCTGGCCAGGCCATCCCTCTACTCACCCACACCCCCTGTTATTCTGCGGCGACGGCAGCCTCACACCGCAGCCGAACCAGTGAACCCTCGTAGTCCTCTCCGGGCGGGCTTCCACTGCTGCGTCTTCCCCGGCTCCGCGTCGTCCCCTTCCTAGGCCTCGCCGTCGTCCAGACCACCGCCCTGGTGCTCTCGGCGCGGCGTGGTCAACGTGGTCAACGACCGACTTCCATCGAAAGAGTACTGTACGTGGAGAGGCTGACAGCTGGGTCCAGGCGGCCGCAAGGAAGTGCCTCCTTATTACGCGCAAAATAATTATTCCTCCACCTGACAGCAGGGACCCACCGGACGGGCCACCTTATTTCGCGAAAAAACGTTTCCCCCCGACTGCTGGGACCCACCGGACGGGCCAGCGTATTTCACGAAAAAAAACGTTCCCCCCGCTATCAGCTCGGACCCACTGGAAGTGCCTCCTTATTACGCACAAAAAAATGAATACTCCCCCTGCTAGCTGGGACCCACCATGGTGGGAGGCTGACTTGTGGGCCTACTAAGTTGACTGGGACGGGGGCCTTTGTCAACTTTAGTCAATATGAACGATTCTAGCTCCAGTGACCGTACGATGTCCATCCAACGGCCGTAGTGCTTCTTCAACCTCTGGTCTTCTTGCTCCAGCCGCCCAAAGCAGCGCCAGTCGTGCTGCATGCTCCTGCCTCCCGTGGCCGGCTGTGCTGCCGCGGAGGCCTCACCGCCCCTACTATTCCCACCGCTGGCTAGGCCCTCCGGCGACGGCAGCCTCACACCGCAACCGAACCAGTGAACCCTCGTACTCCTCTCCGCAGGCTTCCACTGCCGCGTCTTCCTCGGCTCCGCGTCGTCCCCTTCGTAGGCCTCGCCGTCGTCCACCGCCGTGGTGCTCTCCGCGCGGCGTGGTCAACGTGGTCAAGGAACGACTTCCATCGGAAGAGTACTGTACGTGCAGAGGCTGACAGCTGGGTCCACGGCCACAGCGCAGTTTTTTTGTGATTTGCCAAGTAAGTCGCTTTGTCAGGCCTGTTGGGCTGCAAATCTTTCAAGACGAGGAGAGCTTTCATTCGGCTAGCCGAGAAAATAGCCCATCAGTAATGAGAAATGGGTTGTACATTTTTAAAACACATCAAACCGGCAATTAGTTTCAAATATCTTTTTTTTTCATTTTGAGATTTTAAATTACATTAATTTTTATGCGTGGAGAATTTGTTGGATTTTATATTGATATACATTTATTTTTAAAATCAGTTTGAATGTGAGTCGAAATATCGGGATTAAAAACAGTTCGGACCGCACCGAAATATGCAAAATTTCGTATAATTTTTTAACCGTGGCCACAATATGGGCTATAATGCTAATAAAAAGAATATGGGCTAAAAAAAACCTTAATAATTAGCAAATGGGCTGTAAATTATTAGAAATAATGGCAGATGGGTTGTATGCTGTTTTCCGCAGATTTGAGGCTTTCCTAAAAAAAGGTTGACGCACAAGCAGTGACTGTTGGATAGCATCCAACAACCGTCGTGCTTCTTCAATCTCTGCTCTTCCTGCTCCAGCCGCTCAAACAAGAGCTGGCGGGACTGCCTGCTCCCTCCTCCCCGCGACCGGCTCTGCTGCCGCGCAGGCCTCACCGCCCCACCGTACTCCCATTGCTGGCCTAGCCATCCCTCTACTCACCCACACCTGCTATTATTCTCCGGCGACGGCAGGCGAATCAGTAAACCCTCGTCCAGTCGTACTCCCCTCCGCGCGGGAAGCAACTGCCGAGTCTTCCCTGCCTCCGTGTCGTTCCCTTCCTAGACCTCGCCGTCGTCCACCGCCCTGGTGCTCTCGGCGCGGCCCGGTCAACGTGGTCAACGACCGACATGCATCTGAAGTGGACTGTATGTGGAGAGGCCGACAGCTGGGTCCACGGCCGCACGCAAGGAAATGACTCCTTATTACGCGCAAAATAATGATTCCTCCACCTGACATCAGGGACCCACCGAAAGGGCCTCTGTATTTCGCGAAAAAAACATTACCGCCGCTGACAGCTCGGACCCACCAGCTTTATCTTCGCACGCAAGGAAGTGCCTCCATATTACGCACAAAAAAATGAATACCCCCCTCCTAGCTAGGACCCACCATGGTGGGAGGCTGACTTGTGGGCCTACTAAGTTGACTGGGACGGGGGCCTTTGTCAACTTTAGTCAATATGAACGATTCTAGCTCCAGTGACCGTACGATGTCCATCCAACGGCCGTAGTGCTTCTTCAACCTCTGGTCTTCTTGCTCCAGCCGCCCAAAGCAGCGCCGGTCGTGCCGCATGCTCCTGCCTCCCGTGGCCGGCTGTGCTGCCGCGGAGGCCTCACCGCCCCCTACTATTCCCACCGCTGGCCAGGCCCTGCGGCGACGGCAGCCTCACACCGCAGCCGAACCAGTGAACCCTCGTACTCCTCTCCGCGCGGGCTTCCACTGCCGCGTTTTCCCCGGCTCCCCGTCGCCCCTTCCTAGGCCTCGCCATCGTCCACCGCCCTGGTGCTCTCGGCGCGACGTGGTCAACGTGGTCAAGGAACGACTTCCATCGGACGTGGACTGTACGTGGGGAGGCTGACAGCTGGGTCCACGGCCGCAACAAGGAAGTGCCTCCTTATTACGCGGAAAATAATGATTCCTCCACCTGACAGCTGGGACCCACCAGACGGGCCACTGTATTTTGCGAAAAAACATTTCCCCCTGACTGCTGGGACCCACCAGCTACATCTTCGCACGCAAGGAAGTGCGTCCGAAAAAAACGATTCGCCCCCCTGACTGCTGGGACCCACCAGCTACATCTTCGCAGGCAAGGAAGTGCCTGACAGTCGGGACCCACCTGGTCGAAGCATACGTAGCATTGTCATTCTGGTCGCGAACGTGTACGTACATACTGGTCGATGTAGAGGCGCGCACGTGTCGTAGTAGAGGCGCGCACGTAGCATGTACACGTACGTACAGCGGCCAGTGTGCAAGAAAGAAAATACGGCCACGTACGTACATACGGGCTGGGTCTCGAACGCCTACTCGCGCATACGTACGGCCAGGGCTCGTGTACATGGCTGGGTCGGAACGGAGAAACAGCATCGTCGACGTGTTCATGGGGAGCCAACCGGCTGGGTCGGAACGGAATGCGTCGTCATGATCATCGGGAGGGCTTGGACGGAACAACCGATGGAAACGAGGCCTGGCGTACCGCAGAACGGAGGAAACGGCCTTGTGTTCGACCGACCACGTTTGAAACGGGATCCTGTTCATCGGGAGGGGTCTGGCGTACCACAAAACGGAGGAAACAGACCTCCTACGGTCGAAACGGGGGTCCTGTTGATCGGGAGGGGTGTGGCGTACCGCAAAACGGACGAAACGGACTTGTGTTGGAGCGCTACGGTCGAAACGGGGGTCCTGTTCATTGGGAGGGGTGTGGCGTACCGCAAAACGAGACTCCACGGGACACTGTTCATCTCCACCGTCGACCCCCTCCCGCCTCCACGGGCTACTGTTCATCCACCGTCGACCTCCTCCAGCCTCCACCTGCGACTGTTCACCCATGGGCTCCTGTTCATCCAGCCTCCACCACGCGCTACTCCACCGGCTACTGTTCAACCAGCCCTCTCCACGGGCTCCTGTTCAACCACCCCTCCACGGGCTACCGTTCATCCAGCCCTCCACGGGGTGGTCCTGTTCATCCTGCCCTCCACGGGGTGGTCCTGTTCATCCTGCCCTCCACGGGGTCCTGTTCATCCAGCCCCAACCGACTCGATTGATCGGGGTCCTGTTCATCCAGAGGCATCACCACGGGGTCCTGTTCATCCACCCCCACCGGGAACTGTTCATCCAAACCCCCCAGCAACGCTCACTGTTCATCCAGAGGCAGCATCGATCGGCTTCAGTTAGCAGCAGTAGCGAAGGAATCGCTCGATCGGGTTCAGTTAACAGCCATCGATCGATCGCTCAGGTTCAGTAACGCGTAGCCTCCAGTGCAATCGCTTGGGTTCAGTTAGAACCCAATGCCTCGCTCGGGTTCAGTTAGAGCCAACGCCTCGCACACACGCGCGTACGTGTACAAGAGAAACGTGCATCGCTCGGCCCCCGACCTCCCACCGTAACCAGGAACTCCCCGAAATTTTCCTCGCCCTCGCTTCTACCACGGTTTTTTCCGTCATGGACGGCCCAAAGAATGTCATGCAGCTGCGTCTCCGGCCCGCCCAGGACGAAAAGCCCATTTTCTGTCATGATTTTTTGTCACAGAAGTAGGAGCCCACCACATCTATGATGATACCGGGTTTTGTCACAACCACCTCCTAAGTGGCGCAGCCGTAGCTTTCGGACGCGCCCGAAAACTCGACGAACGGTGCCTTGTACGTGTTTTCCAACCACCTCCTAAGTCGCGCCGCCGTGTTTTGCCTCGCCGGCGTCGCTCCGGCGCCGTCCGTCGACATGGCTAGGCGGGGCCCACCCTGGGTCACTGCCAGTGGGCCATGGGGGCCCCATTGACTGGGTTGACCCAGTCAATGTGCTGACTGGGCAGCCCAGTGGCACTGACATGCAGGCCCCACCGCGTAATTAAACTAATTAAAATGATTTTATAAATAAACTTAATTATTTAGTTTAATGGGTCACTGACATGTGGGGCCCAGCTATTAATTAACTCTTTTTAATTAAAATAAACCTCTGTTAGCCCCACTATCTATGACAAGTGGGCCCCACTGGTCATTTTGACCAGTCAACCGGTCTGTTGACTCTGACGTCGCAATGACAACATGCTGACGCAATAATCTCTTTCTGTTAAAATAAACAAATCCAGAAAATGGTTTAATCTTTGAAAATTCATAGGAAATAAACCGTAGCTCGGATGAAAATGTTTTCTACATGAAAGTTGCTCAGAAAAATCCAACGAATCCGAATATGCGGTCCGTTCATCTGTCAGATGCCTCTAACTATCTGAACATGGAACTTTCCCCCTCAGGTCATCTGTCTGATACAGGTCCGGAACTGGGAAAACATTCCCGGTTGAATTTCCCCTTCACCTATATCGTGTAGCCGTACGTGATACGTCTCCAACGTATCTATAATTTTTGATTGCTCCATGCTATATTATCTACTGTTTTGGACATTATTGGGCTTTATTATCCACTTTTATATTTTTTTGGGACTAACCTATTAACCGGAGGCCCAGCCCAGAATTGTTGTTTTTTGCCTATTTCAGAGTTTCGCAGAAAAGGAATATCAAACGGAGTCCAAACGGAATGAAACCTTCGGGAACGTGATTTTTAGGAAGAATATGATCCAGGAGACTTGGACCCTACGTCAAGAAACAAAAGAGGAGGCCACGAGGTAGGGGGGCGCGCCCACCCCCAGGGCGCGCCCTCCACCCTCGTGGGCCCCCTGTTGCTCCAGCGACGTACTCCTTCCTCCTATATATACCTACGTACCCCCAAACGATCAGATACAGAGCCAAAAACCTAATTCCACCGCCGCAACCTTCTGTACCCACGAGATCCCATCTTGGGGCCTGTTCCGGAGCTCCGCCGGAGGGGGCATCCATCACGGAGTGCTTCTACATCAACACCATAGCCTCTCCGATGAAGTGTGAGTAGTTTACCTCAGACCTTCGGGTCCATAGTTAGTAGCTAGATGGCTTCTTCTCTCTTTTTGGATCTCAATACAATGTTCTCCCCCTCTCTCGTGGAGATCTATTCGATGTAATCTTCTTTTTGCGGTGTGTTTGTTGAGACCGATGAATTGTGGGTTTATGATCAAGATTATCTATGAACAATATTTGAATCTTCTCTGAATTCTTCTATGTATGATTGGTTATCTTTGCAAGTCTCTTCGAATTATCAGTTTGGGTTGGCCTACTAGATTGATCTTTCTTGCAATGGAGAAGTGCTTAGCTTTGGGTTCAATCTTGCGGTGTCCTTTCCTAGTGACAGTAGGGGCAGCAAGGCACGTATTGTATTGTTGCCATCGAGGATAACAAGATGGGGTTTTTATCATATTGCATGAATTTATCCCTCTACATCATGTCATCTTGCTTAAGGCGTTACTCTGTTTTCATGAACTTAATACTCTAGATGCATGCTGGATAGCGGTCGATGAGTGAGTAATAGTAGTAGATGCAGGCAGGAGTCGGTCTACTTGTCTCAGACGTGATGCCTATATACATGATCATACCTAGATATTCTCATAACTATGCTCAATTCTGTCAATTGCTCAACAGTAATTCGTTCACCCACCGTAAAATATTTATGCTCTTGAGAGAAGCCACTAGTGAAACCTATGGCCCCCGAGTCTATCTTCATCATATTAATCTTCCAACACTTAGTTATTTCCTTTGCTTTTTACTTTGCTTTTATTTTACTTTGCATATTTATCACAAAAATACCAAAAATATTATCCTATCATATCTATCAGATCTCACTCTCGTAAGTGACGGTGAAGGGATTGACAACCCCTTATCGCGTTGGTTGCAAGAAGTTATTTGTTTTGTGTAGGTACGAGGGACTCGCACGTAGCCTCCTACTGGATTGATACCTTGGTTCTAAAAAACTAAGGGAAATACTTACGCTACTTTGCTGCATCACCCTTTCCTCTTCAAGGAAAAACCAACACAGTGCTCAAGAGGTAGCAGTACGTTAGGTCACACCCGGCACAACATATTTCCATGTTATGCATTATGATGCTTTTTTTTTGCTTTATATTTATTGTTTCTTCCCCCGCTTCTCTCCGGTAGACCCCGAGACCGATGCTGCCCATGTGATCGACTACGTCGATGATAATCCACAAGTGTAGGGGATCTATCGTAGTCCTTTCGATAAGTAAGAGTGTCGAACCCAACGAGGAGCAGAAGGAAATGACAAGCGGTTTTCAGCAAGGTATTCTCTGCAAGCATTGAAATTATCGGTAACAGATAGTTTTGTGATGAGGTAATTTTTAACGGGAACAAGTAATAAAAGTAAATAAGGTGCAGCAAGGTGGCCCAATCCTTTTTGTAGCAAAGGACAAGCCTGGACAAACTCTTATATAAAGGAAAGCGCTCCCGAGGACACATGGGAATTATCGTCAAGTTAGTTTTCGTCACGCTCATATGATTCGCGTTCGTTACTTTGATAATTTGATATGTGGGTGGACCGGTGCTTGGGTACTGCCCTTCCTTGGACAAGAATCCCACTTATGATTAACCACTCTTGCAAGCATCCGCAACTACAAAAGAAGTATTAAGGTAAACCTAACCATAGCATGAAACATATGGATCCAAATCAGCCCCTTACGAAGCAACGCATAAACTAGGGTTTAAGCTTCTGTCACTCTAGCAACCTATCATCTACTTATTACTTCCCAATGCCTTCCCCTAGGCCCAAATAATGGTGAAGTGTCATGTAGTCGACGTTCACATAACACCACTAGAGGAAAGACAACATACATCTCATCAAAATATCGAACGAATACCAAATTCACATCACTACTTATAGCAAGACTTCTCCCACGTCCTCAGGAAAAAATGTAACTACTCACAAATCATATTCATGTTCATAATCATAGGGGTATTAATATGCATGAAGGATCTGAACATATGATCTTCCACCAAATAAACCAACTAGCATCAACTACAAGGAGTAATCAGCACTACTAGCAACCCACAGGTACCAATCTGAGGTTTTGAGACAAAGATTGGATACAAGAGATGAACTAGGGTTTGAGATGAGATGGTGATGGTGAAGATGTTTATGGAGATTGACCCCCTCCAGATGAGAGGATCGATGGTGATGACGACGGTGATGATTTCCCCCTCCCGGAGGGATGTTTCCCCGGCAGAACAGCTCCGTCAGAGCCCTAGATTGGTTTCGCCAGGTTCCGCCTCGAGACGGCGGCGCCTGGTC
Source organism: Triticum aestivum (assembly GCF_018294505.1). Taxonomy (NCBI): domain Eukaryota; kingdom Viridiplantae; phylum Streptophyta; class Magnoliopsida; order Poales; family Poaceae; genus Triticum; species Triticum aestivum. Next base: position 74,742,747 of record NC_057814.1, on the reverse strand, counting down.
CCGAAAGCTTCCTTTTTATTTTTTCCAGGGCGAAAGACTTCATATAGAAAAAGATGGGCACCGGAGGCCTGCCAGGGGGCCCACGAGACAGGGGGCGCGCCTAGGGGGTAGGGCGCGCCCCCACCCTCGTGGCCAGGGTGTGGGCCCCCTCTGGTTGAATCTTTCGCCAGTATTTTTTTATTAATTCCAAAAAGTGCCTCCGTGGAGTTTCATGACTTTTGGAGTTGTGCAGAATAGGTCTCTAATATTTGCTCCTTTTCCAGCCCAGAATTCCAGCTGCCGGCATTCTCCCTCTTCATGTAAACCTTGTAAAATAAGAGAGAATAGGCATAAGTATTGTGACATAATGTGTAATAACAACCCATAATGCAATAAATATCAATATAAAAGCATGATGCAAAATGGACGTATCAACTCCCCCAAGCTTAGACCTCGCTTGTCCTCAAGCGGAAGCCGATAACGAAAAATATGTCCACATGTTTAGAGATAGAGGTGTCGATAAAATAAAATACGGACATGAGGGCATCATGATCATTCTTATAACAGCAACACACACACACACACACATATATATATATATTCATATGATTTCTTATGCTAAAGTAACAATCTATTCACAATGTCAAGTATGAATCAGAAACTTCATTGAAAACTAACAAACTATAATCTTAGTCATTGAAGCAATTGCAATTTATCATAACATAGGGAAGAGTCAATATAAGAGCTTTTTAGCAAGTCCACACACTCAACTATCATTTAGTCTTTCACAATTGCTAACACTCACGCAATACTTATGGGTATGAAGTTTAAATCGAACACAGAGAAAGATAAGGGCTTATAGTGTCGCCTCCCAACCTTTTACCTCAAGGGTAATGTCAACAATAATAGTTCATGATAACTTACATCCAATTGGACATATATATATCACGATCTTTCCAACACAATGTGCTCGCCAAAGGATAAAATGTAAAAAGGAAAGGTGAATATCACCATGACTCTTGTATAAGGTATAAGACAACAATAAAAGATAGTCCCTTCGCAGAGGGAAGCAGAGGTTGTCATGTGCTTTTATGGTTGGATGCACAAAATCTTAATGCGAAAGAACGTCACTTTATATTGCCACTTGTGATATGGACCTTTATTATGCAGTCCGTCGCTTTTATTTCTTCCACATCACAAGATCGTATAAAGCTGATCTTCTCCACACTAATAAATCATACATATTTAGAGAGCAATTTTTATTGCATGCAACAATGACAACTTACTTGAAGGATCTTACTCAATCCATAGGTAGATATGGTGGACTCTCATGGCTAAACTGGGTTTAAGGGTATTCGGAAGCACAAGTAGTATCTCTACTTGGTGCAAAGAATTTGGCTAGCATGAGGAGGAAAGGCAAGCTCAACATGTTGGATGATCCATGACAATATACTTTATTTAGGATATAAGAAAACATAACCCATTACGTTGTCTTCCTTGTCCAACATCAACTTTTTAGCATGTCATATTTTAATGAGTGCTCACAATCATAAAAGATGTCCAAGATAGTATATTTATATGTGAGAACCTCTCTTTCTTTATTACTTCCTATTAATTGCAACAATGACCAAAACTATGTTTGTCAAATCTCAACAACTTTTATTCATCATACTCTTTATATGTGAAGTCATTACTCTCCATAAGATCAATATGATCTCTTTATTTCTTTTTATTCTTTCTTTTTCTTTTATTCCCTCAAGATCATAGCAAGATAATCAAGCCCTTAACTCAAAACTAATCTTTATTATATATAGCTCACGGACTCGATTACATAGAAGGATCATAAAGCAAAAATCAAAACTAAATCATACTAAAACTTTATTCTACTAGATCAAGATATTACCAAAAAGATCGAACTAAGAAAAACGGTAGAGATAGGAGTGTGATGGCGATACGATATCGGGGGACCTCCCCCAAGCTTGGCAGTTGCCAAGGGGAGTGCCCATATCCATGTGATCATGTCTCCTTCTTTGGAGGTGAAGAAGATGGTGATGACGATGACAATTGTGCCTTCAGCTTCTTCATATTGTAATTGAGAAGAGCAATTTCCTCCTTTAAATCGTTGACCTCCGATTCCAGCTTCAGGATCTTGTAACATAAATCTCCTTTGCTTTTCTGCCAAAAACGAGAAGGAATAGATCGGTTGTTAGACAGTTTAGCCCTGTTAGGGAGACTAGACTTCTTGAAATTCACATGCATATCCCCGGGTTGAGGTATGATGTCTACTACGCAACCTTCTTCTTGTAGACATTGTTGGGCCTCCAAGTGCAGATGTTTTTGTAATCTGAAATTATAAAAACAGCAAGGTAACAAGCGATAAAAGTGAGCGTAAACGGTATTGCAATGCTAGGAAACAAGGCCTAGGGTTCATACTTTCACTAGTGCAAGTTCTCTCAACAATAATAACATAATTGGATCATATAACTATCCCTCAACATGCAACAAAGAGTCACTCCAAAGTCACTAATAGCGGAGAACAAACGAAGAGATTATTGTAGGGTACGAAACCACCTCAAAGTTATTCTTTCTGATCGATCTATTCAAGAGTTCATGTTAGAATAACACCTTAAGACATAAATCAACCAAAACCCTAATGTCACCTAGATACTCCAATGTCACCTCAAGTATCTGTGGGTATGATTATACGATATGCATCACACAATCTCAGATTCATCTATTCAACCAACACAAAGTACTTCAAAGAGTGCCCCAAAGTTTCTAACGGAGAATCAAGACGCAAACGTGTGCCAACCCCTATGCATAAGTTCACAAACGGAACCCGCAAGTTGATCACCAAAACATACATCAAGTGGATCATGTGAATATCCCATTGTCACCGCAGATAAGAACATGCAAGACATACATCAAGTGTTCTCAAATCCTTAAAGACTCAATCCGATAAGATAACTTCAAAGGGAAAACTCAATCCATTACAAGAGAGTAGAGGGGGAGAAACATCATAAGATCCAACTATAACAGCAAAGCTCGCGATACATCAAGATCGTGCCAAATCAAGAACACGAGAGAGAGAGAGAGATCAAACACATAGCTACTGGTACATACCCTCAGCCCCGAGGGTGAACTACTCCATCCTCGTCATGGAGAGCACCGGGATGATGAAGATGGCCACCGGTGAGGGATCCCCCCTCCGGCAGGGTGCCGGAACAGGGTCCCAATTGGTTTTTGATGGCTACAGAGGCTTGCGGCGGCGGAACTCCCGATCTATTATGTTCCCCGATGGTTTTAGGGTATATGGACATATATAGGCAAGAGAAGTCGGTCAGGGGAGCCACGAGGGGCCCACGAGGGTGGAGGGCGCGCCCCCTGCCTTGTGCCTTCCTCGTTGCTTCCCTTACGTATACTCCAAGTCTTCTGGATTGCTTCCGTTCCAAAAATAACTTTCCCGAAGGTTTCATTCCGTTTGGACTCCGTTTGATATTCCTTTTCTGCGAAACACTGAAACAAGGAGAAAAACAGAAACTGGCACTAGGCTCTGGGTTAATAAGTTAGTCCCAAAAAATAATATAAAAGTGCATAGTAAGGCCCATTAAACATCCAAGATGGATAATATATAGCATGAATACTTCATAAATTATAGATACGTTGGAGACGTATCAGCATCCCAAGCTTAATTCCTGCTCGTCCTCGAGTAGGTAAATGATAAAAGAAATAATTTATGAAGTGTGAATGCTAGTAGGTGCATAAGTTTGATCAATGATAATTTCAATCACCTTTTCTAGCATCATTATATGTCATAACAGTAGCTCAACTCATAAAACTTTTCATGATCAAGTAACAAACTATTCACATGTTAAAGTATAGGTCATAAACTTTCTTGAAAACTAACAAACCGTGTTATTAGTCATCAAACAATTACAATTCATCTTATTTTCAGGAAGAGTCCATGTCAGAGCTTGATTTAGCAAATCCCACATACTCAACTATCATATAGTCTTCCATGATTGCTACCACTCAAAGCATATTTTTAGAACAAATAGCATCCATCGAACACAGAGAAAGATAGGGGCTTAATGTTTCGCCTCCCAACTTATTTATCATATAGATAATTGTCAACAATAATAATTCATGATCAAATATATTTGAATGGCCATATATGCTCAGATCTTTCCATCACATGATGCTTGCCAACTAAAGAGTAGGTTGGAATGAGAAGGAATACTACTGATGCATAAAAGTAAAAGATAGGCCCTTCGCAGAGGGAAGCAGGGATTTGCAGAGGTGCCAGAGCTCGAAGCAAAAACAGAGATGAAAATAATTTTGAGAGGTATGCTTTCATTGTCAACATAATGACCAAGAGTTCCCAATATCTTCCATACTACATACATTATAGGCGGTTCCCACGCAGAAAGGTAAATTTTTTACTCCCCCTCCACCAACATTCACACTCCACGGCTTGTCCGAAACAACGGGTGCCGTCCAACTATCAACATTCCCGGGGAATTTTTTTTTAATTATTCATGAATTTGTTTTTGATCTTTTGATCATAGGACTGGGCATCCCAGTTACCAGGCATTTTCTCGTGAATGATGAGCGGAGTCCACTCATCGTGAGAATAACCCACCTAGCATGGAAGATACTGACAGCCCCTAGTCGCTACATGAGAAATTTGGGCAAACAAAACAAATTATTATTTGAAGGTTTAGAGTTTGGCACATGCAAATTTACTTGGAACGGTAGGTAAATACTGCATATAGGTAGACATGGTGGACACTCATGGAAGAAACTTGGTTCAAGGAGTTTGGATGCACAAGCAGTATTCCCGCTTAGTACAGATATTTTGGCTAGCAAAGGATTCTAAATAGAAGCACCACATGTTAGAGGATCCATAACAATATAACTTCTATACAAATATACCCAAGCATAACTCATTATGTTGTCTTCCTTGTCCAACTTCAACTAATTTGCTCAGGTTTGAAAATAATTAATGGGGCTCACAATCATAGAAGATGTCCAAGATAGTATATTTATATGTGAAATCTCTCTTCCTTCAATATTCTTTCATGAATTGTTCAAGTGACCAATACAATGTTTGCTAACCTTCAAAAAATTTACCACCTCTACTTCTTATAGATGAAGTCATTACTCCCCATGGGCTAAGCATATGAAACATATATAATTTCAGATTTACGACATTCAAATCATTCAACCATTTACTCATAGGATATAAGTGAAGCACACGAGTAAATGCCAAACTACTCCAAAAAGATATAAGTGAAGATCAATGAGTAGCCAAATAATTATGTAGCTATGTGAAGACTCTATCTCATTTAAGAATTTCAGATCTTGGTATATTATTCAAACAGCAAGCAAAACAAAATAAAACGACATTTCAAGGATAGCACTCATCATGTGAAGAAGCAAAAACTTAGGCTCAACCGACACTAACAGATAATTGTTGAAGAAGAAAGGTGGGATGCCTACCGGGGCATCCCCAAGCTTAGATGCTTGAGACTTCTTGAAATATTATCTTGGGGTGCCTTGGGCATCCCCAAGCTTGAGCTTTTGTGTGTCCTTAATTCCTCTCATATCACGGTTTCCTAAATCTCGAAAGCTTCATCCACACCAAACTCAACAAGAACTCGTGAGATAAGTTAGTATAAACCAATGCAAAAACCTTATCATTTTCTACTGTAACAAATCACTAAAATTATTATTCAACATTGCATACTATATGCCTCTGCATATTTAATACTCCTATCCTCAAATAGAATCATTAAACAAGCAAACAATGCAAACATAACAGCAATCTGCCAAAACAGTACAGTCTGTAAAGAATGCAAGATTCATCATACTTCCCTAACTCCAAACATTATGAAATTCTACCACACTGTAGAAAATTTATCATAACTCAATATGCAAAAAGTTTCAACATTTTATCATATTCTGATTTTTCTATGGAATTTTTGCAACGGCGATAAACTTTCTGTTTTGAAACAGCAACATGTATACTTGCAAAATAAGCATGGTAAAGGCTATCCTTGACATTTTTATTGAAAATAGAGATGCAAAACATTATTCTAAATAACATCAAGAAAATACTAACAAAATAAAATGACGCTCCAAGCAAAACACATATCATGTGGTGAATAAAAATATAGCTCCAAGTAAAGTTACCGATGAACGAAGACGAAAGAGGGGATGCCATCCGGGGCATCCCCAAGCTTAGGCTCTTGGTTGTCCTTGAATATTACCTTGGGGTGCCTTGGTCATCCCCAAGCTTAGCCTCTTGCCACTCCTTATTCCATAGTCCATCGAATCTTTACCCAAAACTTGAAAACTTCACAACACAAAACTCAACAGAAAACCTCATGAGCTCCGTTAGCGAAAGAAAACAAACCACCACTTAGGTACTGTTGAACTCATTCTTTATTTATATTGGTGTTAAACCTACTGTATTCCAACTTCTCTATGGTTCATACCCTCCGATACTAGCCATAGATTCATCAAAATAAGCAAACAACACATAGAAAACAAAATCTGTCAAAAACAGAACAATCTGTAGTAATCTGTATCAACGTAAACTTCTGTAACTCAGATTTTTTTTGAAAAATAGGACAACCTAGATAATTTGACTATTGATCTACTGCAATTGGAATCAGTATTTTATCACTTTCTGGTGATTTTTAACAATTGTTTTCGTGAGCAGAAAGTTTCTGACTTTTTCAGCAAGATCAAATAACTATCATCCAAGAAGATCCTATAGGTTTTACTTGGCACTTTATTGAAACAAAAGCTATAAAACATGATTAATACAGTAGCTTAATCATGTGAACACACAAAAACAGTAGGGGTAAATATTGGGTTGTCTCCCAACAAGCGCTTTTCTTTAATGCCTTTTAGCTAGGCATGATGATTTCAATGGTGCTCACATAAAAGATAAGAATTGAAACATGACGGGAGCATCATGAAGAATATGACTAGCACATTTAAGTCTAACCCACTTCCTATGCATAGGTATTTTGTGAGCAAACAACTTATGGGAACAATAATCAACTAGCGTAGGAAGGCAAAACAAGCATAACTTCAAGATTTTAAGCACATAGAGAGGAAACTTGATATTACTGGAATTCCTACAAGCATATGTTCCTCCCTCATAATAATTTTCAGTAGCATCATGAATGAATTCAACAATATAACTATCACATAAAGAATTCTTTTCATGATCTACAAGCATAGAAAATTTACTACTCTCCACATAAGCAAAATTCTTCTCATTCGGAATAATAGTGGGAGCAAACTCAACAAAATAACTATCATGTGATTGAAAATTAAGATCAAGATGACAAGTTTCATGGTTATAATTATTTTTTATAGCATACATGTCATCACAATAATCATCATAAATAGGAGGCATGCTTTCATCATAATAAATTTGCTGATCAAAACTTGGGGGACAAAAAATATCATCTTCATCAAACATAGCTTCCCCAAGCTTGTGGCTTTGCATATCATTAGCATCATGGATATTCAAAGAATTCATACTAACAACATTGCAATCATGCTCATCATTCACATATTTTATGCCAAGCATTCTATGTAATTCTTCTTCTAGTACTTGAGCACAATTTTCGGAATCCTTATTTTCACGAAAGATATTAAAAAGATGAAGCATATGAGGTACCCTCAATTCCATTTTTTTGTAGTTTTCTTTTATAGACTAAACTAGTGATAAAACAAGAAACTAAAAGATTCGATTGCAAGATCTAAAGATATACCTTCAAGCACTCACCTCCCCAGCAACGGCGCCAGAAAAGAGCTTGATGTCTACTACGCAACCTTCTTCTTGTAGACGTTGTTGGGCCTCCAAGGGCAGAGGTTTTTGTAATCTGAAATTATAAAAACAGCAAGGTAGCAAGCGATAAAAGTGAGCGTAAACGGTATTGCAATGCTAGGAAACAAGGCTTAGGGTTCATACTTTCACTAGTGCAAGTTCTCTCAACAATAATAACATAATTGGATCATATAGCTATCCCTCAACATGCAACAAAGAGTCACTCCAAAGTCACTAATAGCGGAGAACAAACGAAGAGATTATTGTAGGGTACAAAACCACCTCAAAGTTATTCTTTCTAATCGATCTATTCAAGAGTTCGTACTAGAATAACACCTTAAGACACAAATCAACCAAAACCCTAATGTCACCTAGATACTCCAATGTCACCTCAAGTATCCGTGGGCATGATTATACGATATGCATCACACAATCTCAGATTCATCTATTCAACCAACACAAAGTACTTCAAAGAGTGCCTCAAAGTTTCTACCGGAGAGTCAAGACGAAAACATGTGCCAACCCCTATGCATAAGTTCACAAACGGAACCTGCAAGTTGATCACCAAAACATACATCAAGTGGATCACGTGAATATCCTATTGTCACCACAGATAAGCACATGCAAGACATACATCAAGTGTTCTCAAATCCTTAAAAACTCAATTCGATAAGATAACTTCAAAGGGAAAACTCAATCCATTACAAGAGATTAGAGGGGGAGAAACATCATAAGATCCAACTATAATAGCAAAGCTCGCGATACATCAAGATTGTGCCAAATCAAGAACACGAGAGAGAGAGAGATCAAACACATAGCTACTGGTACATACCCTCAGCCCCGAGGGTGAACTACTCCCTCGTCGTCATGGAGAGCGCCGGGATGATGAAGATGGCCACCGGTGAGGGATCCCCCCTCCGGCAGGGTGCTGGAACAGGGTCCCGATTGGTTTTTGGTGGCTACAGAGGCTTGCGGCGGCGGAACTCCCGATCTATTATGTTCCCCGATGGTTTTAGGGTATATGGACATATATAGGCAAAAGAAGTCGGTCAGGGGAGCCACGAGGGGCCCACGAGGGTGGAGGGCGCGCCCCCTGCCTCGTGCCTTCCTCGTTGCTTCCCTTACGTATACTCCAAGTCTTCTGGATTGCTTCCGTTCCAAAAATAACTTTCCCGAAGGTTTCATTCTGTTTGGACTCCGTTTGATATTTCTTTTCTGCGAAACACTGAAACAAGGAGAAAAACAGAAACTGGCACTGGGCTCGGGGTTAATAAGTTAGTCCCAAAAATAATATGAAAGTGCATAGTAAGGCCCATTAAACAACCAAGATGGATAATATAATAGCATGAATACTTCATAAATTATAGATACGTTGGAGACGTATCAAGGTAGAGGGACATCCTCCTCCTCCGAACTTGAATCATTAATCCTCATCAAATGAGCATCCTCCTAATCATCCGTAGTTCGACCACAAGGAGATAGATCCCCATAGGTATTTGGGTCAGCAATGAGATGTGAGACATAACTCCCTCCATTGGAATCTTGGGATGACATCTTGCTCCAAATCAGCTACAGAAACAGCTCGAAACAAAAACAGAGGATATTTTTACCGACCAAAAGAAGTATCGTGCAAGAAAACGGAGTCCGGAGATGAAAGCGCGTTATATCGACTAGAGGTGGGGGGGTGAATAGGCGATTTTTATGAATTCTTCACTAAGGAATTTGTGGGTGAGGAAATTCCTTAGCGAAGAACTACTTGCAGCGCAATAAGTACTCAAAAGTATGCATAGCAGAACACAAGCATAGTCATCAGGATGAAATAAAGACAAGCACAGAGTACAAAAAGCGTAAACACAGGATAACCCAGGATGAAGACAAACAGACTGAAGAAATTGAACTGAGCAAATTGAGAAAGTCTTCAGTCAAAGTCTTCAAACACAGATATGAAAAAGCATACAACACCGTAATGAGGAAATTAAAGAGTTGAGGAAATAGAACCAGTAAGCTTGGTGAAGACAATGATTTGGTAGACCAGTTCCAACTGCTGTCTCAGTTGTACGTCTGGTTGGAGCGGCTAGGTATTTAAACCTAAGGACACACAGTCCCGAACACACAGTCCTCACCGTATTCTCCTTGAGCTAAGGTCACACAGACCTCGCCCAATCACTCGTGGTAAGTCTTCAGGTGACTTCCAAACCTTCACAAACTCGGTCACTCGGCGATCCACAATTTCCTCTTGGATGCTCTAGACCATGACGCCTAACTGTCTGGAAGAAGCACAGTCTTCAAAGGTAACAAGCGTCGGATCCACGCAGGATCAATCTCTTCAGTGATACCCAATCCCTTTGGGTTTGTAGGTGTTTGGGTTTGGGTTTTGGGTTTTCCTCACTTGATGATTTTCGCTCAAAGTCCTCGGAGGATGGGATGCTTTCAAATGACAAGTGTCAGTTTCTCTCGGAGCAGCCAACCAGCTAGTGGTTGTAGGGGGTGGCTATTTATAGCCTAGGGAGCAGCCCGTCATGATAAGACATAAATGCCCTTCAATGATATGACCGTTAGGTGGGTAGATATTTTGGGACAGCTGGCGCATAGCACATCAACGGTCGGGAATTTGAGTATCAAATTCCTCAGGGCTATCATGTTCCTCACTGTGTAGGCAATCCGCATTGGCGAATTCCTAACTCCTCAGTCAAAACAAATTCCTCAGAGACCATAAGAACTTTGTCTCTGTCACTGAAGAATATGACTGAACTGTATGAGATTTCCAATGGCTTCACTCGAAGGGATTGGTAGGTGTAGGATTTTGAGTTGAGCATCACATGGAAATTTTTCCTTAGTATTTCCTCGACCCCCTTTAACAGTACGGTGTTTCCTATGACTCAAGAAAGAGAAAATGAAACTACGAAAACAAAAGTCTTCACACTTCATGTTCCTCAAATGAATACCAAGTCTTCAAGGTTACACCAATTTCTTCACTTTCAAAGTCTTCAGAAAGTCTTCAGAAATCCAAAGTCTTCAGTCGAAGAACTTCATTTTTAGGGGTTGACTTTCTCTGTCAATATCAAACTCCTCATAGACTTATAGACCTGTGTACACTCATAAACATATTATTCCCTTAACCTATAAGTCTTCAATACACCAAAATCACTAAGGGGCACTAGATGCACTTACAATCTCCCCCTTTTTGGTGATTGATGACAATATAGGTTAAGTTTTCAACAGGGATAAACATATGAAGTGTAAATACTGATATTGAGGAATTTGATTGCAAGATATAGAAGAACTCCCCCTGAAGATGTGCATAGTGAGGAATTTGCTTTTGAAGCAATGCACACTTGAAGAGTTGAATCATGGAGATCCCCCCCTATATCTTGTAATTTATACATGCATTTGACATAATATATGAAGAATTTGAAATGCATGATGAAATATGGTGACTGATGTAATTCAGCATGCGTGCAATAACATTAATGAGGAATAAGCATGCAGAAGAAATAGCAAAAGTATCAGGCCACCATAAAGTTTAAGTTTACAACTCGATCCAACAAAGTCATCAGAAGAACGAGAGTTGTAACTTTAGAAAAAAACGCCCATAAGATAGACCCGCTTGAAGACTAACTCAAATTTCTCCCCCTTTGTCATCAAATGACCTAAAGGGTCAAAAATGAGGACTAACGCCCCCTGAAGAATATCAAGGTGATGAAGGAGCGTCGGCGTTGTTGGGGTCGTTTGTTGTAGTAGGGCCTGCCGCAGTGTCGTCCAAGTCTTCATGTTCATTAGTGTCACGTGATGAAGAATAGGAGCTGGCCACCAAGGAAGGAACCTTGACCTTCTTGTACTTCTTCGGAGGAGGTGCAGCCCAGTCAAGATCTTCCTTGAGACCCATTTTCTTCAGATCTTCTTCACCATATATGTGCGACAGAACAGCCCAGGTGCGGTTGAGGGTTTCATGAAGGTAGTAGTGGTTTTTCTTCACTGCATTGTGGGTAGCAGTCATGTCGTGAAGAATTGAACCAAACTAACGTTTAACCCATTTGTGATTGCGATCAACCTTCTGGTGAAGACTGATCAGGAGAAGTCACGGTCAGTCATCACCCTGGGTGCTGTGCCTTGAGGATTTTGCTTGGGTGCGTTTGCGGCAGAGTCATGGGTGGCAGAGTCATCATTGGTGGAGTAGGATGCAGCCTTGCGAAATTGACCATCCAATGGACGAATGCCTTCATCAATTACAGCAGTAGCCTTGCCCTTTTCATCAGCTGAGAAAATGTCCGTTTGAGGACTTCAATCGGGGGCAAGTAGCTGCAATGGTTCAGTGTATCAGCTTTGTAGTTGAGTGAAGACCTTGTTCTGATGAATTTCATAATCCACGGCGCATAAGGCTTCAACTCAAATGGTGACATTGCGACATTGGCCAGAGTCCTCATCAAGAAATCATGGAAGTTGACGGGAACGCCATGAATGATATTGAAAAGCAGGTTCTTCATGATGCCAACGACTTCTTCTTCATTCGAGTCGTGGCCCTTGATAGGACTCAATGTCTTCGTCAGAATGCGATAGATAGTCCGAGGCACATACAACAATTCCTTCACAAGGAATTTTGTTCTTGGGGCCTAACCTGGCTTCAAAGGCTTCATCAGCACTTGCATATAGTGATCGGTAAGCTCAGGTTCATTATAGACGCAACAAGCACCTTCAAGGGGCGGACTAAGAGGCAAAGCACAAAGCAATTCAGTAGCTGGTGCTTTGTAGTGAGTGTTTTCAGACATCCAGTCCAGCACCCATGAATTTACATCTTCAGAGTTGCCGGTGATGTGCAGAGTTGCATAAAATTGAAGAATTAGCTGTTCATTCCAATCACATATGTCAGTGCAGAAATTTAGCAGTCCAGCGTCGTAGAGAACACTGAGGACTGGCTCGAAGCATGGCAGAGATTCCATATCCACGTGAGGAATGTGCTCATGATCGAAGACTTTGTCTTTGTTGAACAGCACTGAGGAATAGAAATTTGCCTGGCTGGCAGTCCAGAAACGCCTCTTCCTTATGCGAGCAGAGTCATAAGGGTTGTAATCAGTGAAGAATATGTGCTCGCTGAAGAAATCATCAGCCTTGAATTTTTGCTTCCTTGAGAATGGATCCTTTGGCTTGGGCAGAGGAGTGTTAGTCAGTTGCATGATGACCTCAGGAATCGCAATCTCAGGTTCTTCAGGCTGAGGAATTTCTGGTTCCTCTTCAGTGGCAGGCTGGTTCTTGAATTCTTCATTTTCATTTTCTTCAGCACTAGCGGCTGGAATGTCTTCATGAGCTTCATCAGATCCCATTTGAACTGTAGTGGCTGGGGACTGAGGAATTTGCTGCAGTAGAGTGAAGAGTGGAGAATTGGGGTGCTGACTTTCCCAAAAGTCATCATTCATCACTGGTGTGGTACAGCCAATGTCCACATCTTCATCTTCCATTTCTTCAACGCCAACCTCTTCAGCAGTAAACTGAGGCATAGGCGAGGAAACTGTGAGGGTTGAAGGGATTTTGTCCACTTCAATTTCTTCATCCATCTGCTCCGATGAAGCAGCAGAAGGATTTTCATCATCAGATCCGCTAGGGATCACATATTCTTCATCAAAAGGGATGATTTCCTTTGATGGCATGGAGGAAACTGGAACAACATCAATTGGATTAGCAAATGAGCTTGTTAATTTCTTCATCTTCTTCTGTGCGGAAGAATCTGAAGGAGGTGATGCTTTCCTTTTCTTCATTGCTGCATGTTCTGCAGCCTTGGTCTTCTTCACATCTGATGCAGATGGAAGGATTGGAGTTGGGGTAGGCGCAGGAGGAGCAGAGGAATGTGGTTGATTTACTTCAGGCACAACTGATGCAGTTGCCCTGACCTCCTCATTTTCTTCAGGCGCACCACTAGTGGGTGCCCTGGCAATTTTATCAGCGGCTGGAATGCAGTCATCAGCCCTGGAACTTACATTTTCTTCAGCAGCCTGATTGTCATCAGCGGTGCTGGCATGTTCTTCAGTTGGCTGAGCAGATGCTTCAGCCTGAGGAATTTCTTGTTGCGATGGGGCTGCAACATTTGAGGTGAACATCTTAGTCAGGTTGACAAACCTGACCTTGGCTCCTTTCCAATCAGCATAGTAAGCGTTGAAATCATCGCTGGGGACTTTGATTTCAGACTGGATCTTCACAAGTTCATCAGTTGTCATAGAGACAACGTTGTTCTTCAGGAATTTCTCCTTCCTGTACTGTGCTTTCTTGAGCTGCCTGGCCTTCTCAAATTTCCATTTTTCTTCTTGGATGAAGGCAGCCAGCATATGACTTTGACCAGGAGTCAGCTTGAAGTCAGGCATAGGAGTGTTTGGGTCCTTGTGCCAGAGATCAATATAGTCGAGGATCAACTTTGGATCCAAAAGCAGTGGCACATTTGTGCCCTTGGCTCTAGCGGCCCTGACTTGCCTGTCTCTGATGATTTCAGCAAGTTCTTCATCATCAGCTTCGTCTTCTTTAGACAGCACTTGGAAGGCGACCTGCCTCTTGTGAGGACTTGGGCGAGGGCCTCGTCCAGCAGTGGTCTTTGTCTTCAGCAGTGAGGGTCCTGTTGAAGAATTTGGTGCAGCTGAGGAACTAGCTGAAGCTCCTGAGGCAATGGAGATGCCTGTAGTCCTTTGGCACATGGCAAGATGCATAGGTGCTGAGGATTAGGGCGGAGCAACTGAGGACTTTGGAGGAGCAGGAGCGGCTTGAGGAATTGGCCGTGAGGGCTTAGCTGAGGAAATTGGCCGTGAGGGCATTGAAGAAGAGGCACTTGGCTTGTGCGCAGGCTTCTTTGCCATGGATTTCTTCGGCCTTACAGAGGCCTCAGCAGCAGCAGCAGTAGAGTCTTTGTTGAATTTCCTCACTGCATCTTTTGCCTGTTTGGCCAACTTGGCCTGGCGCTTGGCCCATTCTTCAGGAAAATCCTCGCCGCGCTTGATGCTAGTGGGATCTGCCTCTTGGCCAGGTGCCAATGGTGGTCTTGAGCATGGAGGAGTAACAGCGAATTTCTTCATGTATTTTGGAGTCACATACCTGTACTCCCTCCACTCTTTTGCCCATCTTATCCTCTGAATGCGCACCTTGCGCTGATTCTTATCTTCCTCAGGAGGTGTGCAGTACCCAGCATAAATGTCCTCAGGGATTTCAAAGGCAGTATTGATTTCAGGCCTCTTTCCTCCTTTCTGTGGCTTCTTTCCATCAGCCATTTTCTTCAGTTGAGGAATTTGAACAATTGAACTTTCTGAAGAAGTATGCAACTTTTCTTCGAGGAATGCTGCAAATGAGTTAAGTTGATGAGAACCTAGTGATTCAGCATCGGACATGAGTACCTGTGAACAGAGTATAGTTGCGAGGAATTTGGAGAGGTCATATGCGTTCTCAGAAGGTTTTTCAAAAAGAACAAGTTTGAGGAATTTGACCAGATGAGTCTTGAAGAATTTCACTAAGCGTTCTTTGTCTTAGGTTCCAAAGTTGTATAGATCAAAGATCCACACAATTGAGGAATCTTGAAGAAAAATGATGCTTAGAGAAACGAATCAAGAACAGATGACATGTGAGGTGTTCAGTGTGTGAAAAATTTGAGGAATAAACACCTTTGAAGATTTTGTAGGAGTCATTTGAATCAAAGAGGGCAGTAAAAGTAACTTTTAATTACCCTGGACGAAGAACACAACGAACTGGGATGTGGAGAAGTGAAGTTCGTGTGACACCCAAAAATTTTATTTGGCTTTTCCAAATCTTTATTTGATTTGAAGGAGGGTTTTTAAAAATTTTCTTCTAAAGAACTCTCCCTCTCAAAAAATTTCTTTTATGACAAGTGTTTTGTTGGGATTTACCCAAGACTTGATCTTTGGTCTTGGAGGTTTTTCCATCTTATGTTGACTCATCACAAATGTTTTTCATTTGGGAAATTTTTTGAAAATCTTTTTAAATAGCCCTATGGCATTTGGAGTGATCTTTTCCCCTTTCAAAATCTCCTCTTGCCATGACCTAAGTGGAAATCCCCTCCCAAAAGCCATTCCCCATCTTTGTGTCAAGATATACTTCAAATCCAGCAAGTGGAACTCCCCCATGATTTTTCTTCCATTTATTTCTTATCAAAAATATTTTCTGCCTTCTACTTTGGCTCTTGAAGATTTACAAAGGAACTACCTTTTCTCCTTTGAGTTTTGCCTCCAAACCATTTTCCCTGGCTAGTCCTTAGAGCCCTCAACCAAGATCCATGATGATCCACTGGTCTCCAGTTCAAATATTTCAAATTTTTCTTGCTGCAAGTTTGGACCAGATTTGGCAAATTTGATGAAATTCATTTGTTTTCTCCTCCTAAAAATCTGAGAAAATTCAGGCAGCCTCTGGATGCATTGAGAGGTCACCTCACCAAGTCCCAGCTCCAGAAAAAAATTCTTCATGCCAAATCATTTTGTCGAACACCTGAAGGGCACTGTTACTGTCAAGTTCAGAAAATTCAGAGGTGCAGTTTCAGTGGCTGATGTCGTTTTCTTCAGAACCCCTTCTCGATCTCGCCAGTAGCCGCGGTGGCGTCGTGCGCCCTGTGCCTCCTTCTTATCCCTACGCTGCACGATCGCCTGGAAGCTTGCGGGCGTCGGCGACGAGCAGGTGGAGGTGCACCACCCCGTGAGCGACGGCAGCAGCGCCCTTTGCGGCTGCTAGAGAGGCGCAGCGTTGGACGGCGCCGTCCAGCACCGCCCAAGCCACCAGAGGCCACCGCGTGGCCATCCACTCACCCGTGCACGCTGCAGGTCCGTCGTCGTGAACTGGTAGGCGCGGAGCGCGCTCCCTTCCGCCGCCGTGCCCGTACGGCCGTTCCGTCGAGGGCCAGTGCATTACGCAAGCCCGACCGAGGTTTGAGCAGAGAAACGGCGCTAGTGATCCTCCACGTTGATGCCTAGCCACCTAAACCCCCTGCCCAACCTCTGCCTCGCCGTAATCGCTCGCTGGAGTTATCCCGTTCACGGCCACCCCCTCGGATCGCCTATAAAAGGGGGCCCCGAGCTCGAACGTGAACCCACACCACCTCTACACACCACTAGTACCACGCCAAGCCACTGGAAGAGCCCCGAGGGAGTCTTCTTCCCCAACTCCGGCCGCCTCGACCCGCTTCGGGATCCAGCGCGATTCACTCCCGTGCGTGCACCCCTACCCCTCAGCTCTTGCCAGTAGCCTCCTAGTACATCCACATCTCTGACCCGCGCATCAATTTGGAGTTTGCAGCACCCACCGGAGTATTCCACCATCGCCCGAACCACCATCCGCCGGAGATAGTGTCGCCGTCGACGTGGTGCTCACCGACGGTCAAGTCCACCACCCACCGACGTGGAAGAACACCCTGAACCTCTAGGTACCCTCTGATCACTCTGCCTCGCCGTGGTTCAACGCCGGCGACCATCGCAGCCTTCGGGCGCCGGCGATCTCCGTTGGAAGTTTTGAACCTGACGGGTGGGACCCCCCGTCAGCCTCTCTCCTTTCTCCCTCGAACTGTTTTCTGAAGCGCCTTCGGGCAAAATGTGTTTTCTCTTTGGGCTGGCGTATTTCATACCGAACCGTTTTCTGTTTTCTCAAACAAGCCCCTGGATCTTTTCTGTTTCATCACAGATCAGTCCTTCGACTAAAACCCTTATATCTTTTTAACAGAAGATGCTTTTTGATTGATTCTTTTTCTGTCAGTCTTATATTTTTGTCTAGTTTTTTATAGTATTTATTTGGAAAAAATTTGGAACAATTTTTATACACGCAACGGTTTTCACGTTAGTATACGGTTTCGTTATACCGTAGGTTCCGGAGGAGGTGACGGAGCCGCGAACTTCGCCGAGCTAGACTCCGACTTCTCTGAACCAGGTAAGCATGTTTGAACCTTTGATATGATGAGTGTTTCGCATGTTTGCCTGAATGGTTTGTGCATGGCATATGAGCATCGGTGAGTATTACGTTGCATGCAAGGCAACTAACCGTGTGCTTCGAAGTTACTGTGATCTTTGATGAGAGATGACCTGATCATGTGGTGACATGAAAGGTAGTAAGATGGTATTGTTGTAGCATGCCAGTCTTACGTCATCCGATAAACCCCGACGTTAACGTGGACTGAGCCACGTTACCGTTCTTCCCCTTTTCATGCTGCCACATGTTTTCTGCAAAGAATACGGTTTAGTAAGTTGCTAACCTCTTTCCTTGTACACACCAAATAGAGGGGCCGGGATGAGGGTTCCATGGCCCTGGATTAAAGCCAGTCATCCGGTCAGGGGGCATGGGTGTTTCAGGTTGGGACCGAGAGGGGGGCACCCCTTAGAGCGCGCGGTATAAATTTGATCCCATGCTACGCGAGGTTGTAGCCTCCCCGTCTCAAAGTTTTTCTTGAACGTTGCCGAGGGTGATTCCTGGCATCGGAATGTTGAATGGGTGTCTACTGGTTAGATGTGTTTCTCCTAAAACACCGTAAACGGAACTAGTCCCCTGTGACTACTGAAATCCGTTAGCTGTGGGTAAATAGTACAAACTCTGTAGAGTCAAATCCTTCTGAGTCATCGTGTCCATGGTCAAAGACCGTGGCCAGCATATCTATATCCATGTCAGTCCCTGTGTCAGTTTTCGTGGAAATCCCCGGTGAACAAGCTTGAGTGGTAAACCCGGTTGAACGTTATTCCTGTGGATGGACTAACCTTCTTATCATTTCGTACCTGAGTATTTCCTTGAAATGATTTAAATTCATGAGCTACTGAAATATCAAGTCATGAAATATAAGCCCTTTATGTGATGTCGCTCAGACGTCCGACTGTGGCACTCTCGTTATTTACTTTTGATATAAGCCCTTTATGTGATGTCGCTCAGACGTCCGACTGTGGCACGCTCGTTATTTACTTTCGATATAAGCCCTTTACGTGATGTCGCTCAGACGTCCGACTGTGGCACTCTCGTTATTTACTTTTGATATAAGCCCTTTATGTGATGTCGCTCAGACATCCAACTGTGGCACGCTCGTTATTTACTTTTGATATAAGCCCTTTACGTGATGTCGCTCAGACGTCCGACTGTGGCACTCTCGTTATTTACTTTTGATATAAGCCCTTTATGTGTTGTCGCTCAGATATCCGACTGTGGCACGCTCGTTATTTACTTTTGATATAAGCCCTTTACGTGATGTCGCTCAGACGTCCGACTGTGGCACGCACTGTCATTTATATTCCATTATAAGCCCTTTATGTGGTGTCGCCTTGACGCCCGACTGCGGCATCGTTATTTTATTTGTATCCTTTCGAGGAGTCATTCAGACACTCGATTGGCCTTCAGCATTACGTTGGGATTTCGGGAGGACTACCGCCCGACTTCCTTTTTATTTCCCATGCATAGCTATTTTATTATCTGAATGCGCTTTATTAATCTGTTCTTATGCATCATGTTTGCATTTGTTATATCTTATGTCCAAACTGTCTTGCGAGTACTTTCATAGTACTCACCTGGCTTGTTGATTTGGCCAGATGTTGACGAAGGCGATCTCATGGATGAAGAGTTTGATAGTGAGTCTGACGCCTAGAGGAGTCCTAGTCAGTCCCGTGCGATCCTGGATTTTGGTCACTTGTATTATATACGCTTCCGCCACCCACAATAAGCATCCTCGAGCCTCACTCCGACGCTCGATGAGCTGTTAGATTCATGAGTCAAGTCACCCACTTCACTGTGACATACCCCCCACCGCTTTTATTGTGAGTCAGTAGTTATGCCACCATATCCGCCTTTATGTGTAATATCGGCGTGCTTGTAATAAATTGTTGAGCAGTCTCCGCTCAACCTTGTATTATATTTAGTACTCCTGGTTTTTCTTCTGTGATCAAGAAATTGTCTACCAGTGAGAAGGATTCTTCTCTACTGGTCCGTAAAAGGGATCGGTTTCTCAATAAATATTTTTATTGGAAAACCGGTCGTGACAAGCTTGGTATCAGAGCCAGGCTGACTGTAGGAAGCCACTAGGTGCAATCGCTAATCGGTTATTAGCGTCTTTAGTGTTTTTTTTCAGCATTTTGCGAATGTAGCTATTTTCTGATGGTCATCATAAATTTATGATTTGACTACTCAGAATTTTTGCCTACTTTTGTAGATGGCTTGCAGCGACTGCGAGACTCGGGTGTTCACTAATGTGCCCAAGGGGTTTGTCAAACTCCTCATCTCCATCACCAAGCTCACGATCGGGCCAGCGACTCGTCCGGAGTTCACGCTTTACCAGCACAAGCTCAGCGACGACGTGTCTATGCACCAGGCCGTGGTGCAATTCAAGGGAGGACGTTCTGCATCTCGCCACTTCCGTTTTGTGGGAAGGGCCATGCCTACGGAGAGGCATGCCATGCAGATGGCCGCCCGTGAGGTGATAGCTCGCCTTCGGGATATTCTTCCTTCAATGAAGACTCGTCGCTACCGCTACCTCCCATGCCATGTGCCATATACTTGCCACTATGCATTCGCCTGCCATAGGGGAGAGCGAGATGAAGCTATCGAGATGCTTGTTGAGTATCTCAAAGCTCTGGAGGCAGCTTTCGACAACCTCGTGGACGATCTTGTGGCCGCCCGCATGGACTTAGTTCGGGGCTGTTCTGCCAACAGGAGGGAGCTTCTCCACATGGCACCGCCACTGACTTTCGTCTCGTCCTCAGCATCCTTTTCACCCGCCATTTTGGCCACCGCTCGCCGTTTGCCTACCACTGAGGAGTTCGACCAGGTCATTGCTCCCGCTCCAGTCAGAGCTGCACCGCCTGCCGCACCCACACCACCGCCTGTCGCACCCGCGCCATCTCCTCAGCGCAGTGCTACGCGCCTGGAGCCTATTAGGGAGGAGGTGGAGGTTGAGTCTCCTGCGCCGCTGGGTCTTACCCTCGGCAGGCAGAAGGACATCTTCACCATCTCCGACTGAGTGCGCCTAGTAGCCGCGCGATGTGTCTGCTTGTATGATATGTTTTATATGTACATAAGTTTGTAGTAGTTGTGTGCGCGCATGTAGGATCCCGGAGGAGTGTGCTAGCCTAAATAACATGTCAGACATGTGTACGCGCATCCTGAGCGCTGTATCGTATAATTACGTATCGCGTGTAAGATATGTGCAGAGCAGTCCTTCTCCGTGCGCAATCAAATATTTTCTTAAAAAATCTTGAGGTCTTTTAAATTTTTGCCTTTGCAAAATTTTCCTTGTGCCACACAGTTCTTCTCATGAATTTTGCAAAATAATACCCCAGAGTGGAAAATGTCTCGTCCGTGGACTCGTTCCATGCCAAATCCACCCGAAGAAGTTTATGGAACACATACCAGCAACAACTTCACACAGGGGCAGTCTAGTCAACAGGACAGCGAGGCAGCCTTATCTCAAGTATGCCGCCTTTTCGAGCAAAGCCAGCAGCAACACCAAGAAATGATGAATCACGTCATCAATATGGGAAATCACCGTGAGCCATACCAACCGCACTCCAAGTTGTCTGAACTACAGAAGACACGCCCTCCAACATTTGCTCACACTAATAGGCCGCTTGAAGCCGATGATTGGCTTCGAGACATCGAAAGAAAGTTGATTATTGCTCAATGTTCTGATCATGAGAAGGTGCTTTATGCACCTCACTACCTCACTAGAGCAGCTGCAGCATGGTGGGAAAACTTCCTACACATGCATCTCAGTGAACATAACATCACCTGGGAAGAGTTTAAGGAAGGTTTTCGTGGGGCGCACATCCCCAGGAGCATTATAAAAATCAAGAAGAGGGAGTTTGATGACCTCAAGCAGAGAGGCATGACAGTGACGGAATACAACAGTCAGTTTACCCAGCTATCTCGTTATGCCTACGATGAGCATATGACTGAGAACAAAAGGATGGAAAAAAATTTGGACGGCCTGGCGCCAGCACTAAAATGTCAACTGGTCGTACACACTTTCCCAGATTTCAAAACTCTGGTCGACAAGGCCATTACGTTGGAGAATGAGCGCCGCAGTCTGGAGGATATTCGTAAGCGAAAAAGGGAGAAGACGACTCTTGCCCGCAACAACCGGAGCAAGACTGATGTTCAGAGGAATGAAGCGAGAAAATCCACGAGTACTGCTCTAAGGCCAACCAGACAGTTTCATTCAAGGGACAAGGACTTTACATACCGTCCAGGGGTCACTTGCTATGCTTGTGGAGAGGAAGGGCACTATGCCAAACAGTGCCCAAAACCAGGGAACTCGGCCCCCAAGCGGAACAATGGTGGGAATAATCCAGCCCCCAAGCGTAACAATTTCAATCCCAACAACAATCACAGGAAGGGTCACCTGAACCATGTGACCAAGGAAGAAGCACAGAATGCCCCAGACATCGTACTCGGTACGTTCCCTGTCAACACAATACCTGCCACGGTTTTGTTTGATTCTGGAGCTTCTCACTCGTTCATTTCGAAGAGTTTTGTTTTGCAACATGGTTTTCCGATACTTCCTTTGGAAAAATCTATGATCATCAAGTCCCCCGGGAATAAGCAGATCACTCAGAGTTACTGCCAAGGAGTGATTATTGAATTCGAAGGACTAAAGTTTCAGGCTAATCTCATCGTGTTGGAAAATAAAGGACTGGATGTTATCCTAGGGATGGACTGGTTGACCACCAACAAGGGATTTATTGACTGTTTCAATCGGACTGTGATTCTCACTCATCATCACGGCAACACAATAAAAGTTACAGCTCAAAAGAGACCACGGTCACGACAACCAAAGTTGAACAAAGTGGACATTTCAGAACTGAGAAAAGTTCCAGTGGTGTGCGAGTTTCCCGACGTATTTCCTGAAGAACTACCAGGCATGCCACCAGACCGAGAGATAGAGTTCAGCATTGAACTAGCACCTGGCACCACCCCCATCTATAAGAAACCTTATAGAATGGCACCATCCGAGTTGGTAGAATTGAAGAAGCAAATAAAGGAATTACTGGACAAAGGATTTATTCGGGCCAGCTCCTCACCTTGGGGTTCGCCAGTATTATTCGCCAAGAAAAAGGATGGGACACTGAGATTGTGTATAGACTATCGAGCTCTCAATATGGTCACCATCAAAAACAAATATCCGATGCCACGGATAAACGATTTGTTTGACCAGCTCGCACAAGCCAAGGTGTTCTCAAAAATTGATTTAAGATCGGGATATCATCAATTAAAAGTACGGAAAGAAGATATCCCTAAGACAGCATTCACCTCCAGATACGGATTATATGAGTTCACAGTAATGCCGTTTGGACTGACGAATGCCCCCGCATATTTCGTCCACCTCATGAACAAAGTGTTTATGAAATTTATGGACAAATTTGTCGTGGTGTTCATTGATGTTATTCTGGTATACTCAAGGACACCAGAGGAACATGCTGAACATCTCAGAATTGTATTGGGAGAATTAAGGAAACATCAATTATATGCCAAATTTAGCAAGTGTGAATTTTGGCTAAGACAAGTTGGTTTTCTAGGCCATATATTGACCCAAGAAGGCGTGGCCGTAGACCCAGAAAAAGTCAAAGCCATACTTGACTGGAAACCACCAGCCAACGTAACAGATGTACGGAGTTTCCTAGGAATGGCTGGATATTACCGAAGATTTATTAAAGGATTCTCCACTATGGCAAAACCAATGACACAGTTGCTCAAGAAAGACAAGAAATTTGTATGGACTGAAGCGTGCGAGAAAAGCTTCCAAGAGCTCAAGAAGAAACTAACAACAGCACCGGTTTTGGTTGTGCCAGACATACACAAGAGTTCTGAAGTGTATTGTGACGCATCCCGGAAGGGCCTCGGGTGCGTATTGATGCAGGACGGCAAAGTTGTCGCGTATGCTTCCAGGCAACTATGGAAGCATGAGGAAAATTATCCTACTCATGACTTGGAGCTAGCAGCAGTCATCCATGCACTCAAAGAGTGGAGGCACTTTCTGTTGGGAAATCGTTGTGAAATATATACGGACCATAAGAGCCTTAAATATATTTTCACACAACCAGAGCTAAATTTACGATAATGACGCTGGTTGGAATTGGTCAAGGACTATGATGTCGGCATTCACTACCATCCAGGGAAAGCAAATGTAGTGGCAGATGCTCTTAGTCGGAACCCCAGCCCGGGCAACGACAGTCCACCGAACTTGAGGCCTAAGTTTCAGCAGGAGTTCGCTAAACTCAACATGGTGATAGTCTCTAAGGGCACCGTATCAAATCTGGAGATACAACCCACCCTAATGGAACAAATTAAGAAGGCTCAGCATGGACATCCTAGCATCGAAGGTATAAAGAGAAAAATGAGCCTTGCAAGGCTTCAGAGTTCGTCACAGACAATGAGGGAATATTATGGTACGGGGACAGACTTTGCGTACCAAACATTGAGGAACTCAAGCAATAAATCCTAACCGAAAGCCACACCGCCCCATACTCGATCCACCCTGGAGGAACCAAAATGTACAAAGACATTCAGGAAAGATTTTGGTGGCACGGTATGAAAAGGGATATAGCCGCATTCATTGCTTGTTGCGATTCATGTCAGCGCATTAAAGCCGAGCATCAAAAGCCAGCAGGGCTGCTACAGCCAAACAGGATACCTGAGTGGAAATGGGATGAAATTGGAATGGATTTTATCGTGGGACTACCTCGATCACAACGCGGAAATGATGACATATGGGTCATCACAGATAGGCTAACCAAGGTAGCACATTTCATTCCCGTGAAGACGACCTACTCCACTCAAAGGCTTGCTAAGCTTTATCTCTCCCGTATAGTTTGTCTGCATGGAGTCCCAAAGACTATAATATCCGGCCGAGGCACTCAATTTGTCTCAAAATTTTGGGATCACTTACAACAAGCTCTGGGCACTCAACTAGCATTCAGTACAGCGTACCACCCCAGACTGATGGATAAACGGAACGCGTGAACCAAATCCTAGAGGACATGCTGAGAGCCTGTGTGCTCACCTATGGATCCAGTTGGGAAGAAAGTTTGCCGTATGCCGAGTTCGCATACAACAACAGTTACCAAGCCAGCTTACAAATGGCACCTTTTGAAGCATTGTACGGACGGAGATGTCGTACCCCATTAAACTGGTCAGAAACAGGTGACAGTCGTATCTTCGGCCCAGACATGCTCAAGGAAGCCGAGGAGAAAGTTAAACAGATCAGGGACAGACTCAAGACAGCTCAAAGCCGACAAAAGAGCTATTACGATCGAAAACATCGTGAGGTCAGCTTTGAACCCGGTGATTACGTATACCTACGAGTGTCTCCTATGAGGAGCCTGCAACGGTTCAAAATTAAGGGGAAGCTAGCCCCAAGATTTATTGGACCCTTCTGTGTAATTGCACGAAGAGGCACAGTAGCCTACAAGCTGGACCTACCCAAAGAGCTGTCAGACGTCCAACGTCTCACAGTTGAGGAAATGTGTAAGCAACCCGGAAAAGCATGTATCTCATGAGAGCATTGACGTGCAACCAGACCTCACCTACAGAGAGCGACCAGTGAAGATATTGGAAGAGTCTGAAAGGAGGACCCGTCAGAAAACAACTAAATTTTTCAAGGTTCAGTGGAGCAATCACACCGAGGATGAAGCAACATGGGAAAGAGAGGATTTTCTTCAGGCAGAGTACCCACATCTATTTGAGGATCAACTTAATCTCGGGGACGAGATTTTTCCTAAGGGGGTAGGTGTTGTGACACCCAAAAATTTTATTTGGCTTTTCCAAATCTTTATTTGATTTGAAGGAGGGATTTTAAAAATTTTCTTCTAAAGAACTCTCCCTCTCAAAAAATTTCTTTTATGACAAGTGTTTTGTTGGGATTTACCCAAGACTTGATCTTTGGTCTTGGAGGTTTTTCCATCTTATGTTGACTCATCACAACTGTTTTTCATTTGGGAAATTTTTTGAAAATCTTTTTAAATAGCCCTATGGCATTTGGAGTGATCTTTTCCCCTTTCAAAATCTCCTCTTGCCATGATCTAAGTGGAAATCCCCTCCCAAAAGCCATTCCCCATCTTTGTGTCAAGATATACTTCAAATCCAGCAAGTTGAACTCCCCCATGATTTTTCTTCCATTTATTTCTTATCAAAAATATTTTCTGCCTTCTACTTTGGCTCTTGAAGATTTACAAAGGAACTACCTTTTCTCCTTTGAGTTTTGCCTCCAAACCATTTTCCCTGGCTAGTCCTTAGAGCCCTCAACCAAGATCCATGATGATCCACTGGTCTCCAGTTCAAATATTTCAAATTTTTCTTGCTGCAAGTTTGGACCAGATTTGGCAAATTTGATGAAATTCATTTGTTTTCTCCTCCTAAAAATCTGAGAAAATTCAGGCAGCCTCTGGATGCATTGAGAGGTCACCTCACCAAGTCCCAGCTCCAGAAAAAAATTCTTCATGCCAAATCATTTTGTCGAACACCTGAAGGGCACTGTTACTGTCAAGTTCAGAAAATTCAGAGGTGCAGTTTCAGTGGCTGATGTCGTTTTCTTCAGAACCCCTTCTCGATCTCGCCAGTAGCCGCGGTGGCGTCGTGCGCCCTGTGCCTCCTTATTATCCCTACGCCGCACGATCGCCTGGAAGCTTGCGGGCGTCGGCGACGAGCAGGTGGAGGTGCACCACCCCGTGAGCGACGGCAGCAGCGCCCTTTGCGGCTGCTAGAGAGGCGCAGCGTTGGACAGCGCCGTCCAGCGCCGCCCAAGCCACCAGAGGCCACCGCGTGGCCATCCACTCACCCGTGCACGCTGCAGGTCCGTCGTCGTGAACTGGTAGGTGCGGAGCGCGCTCCCTGCCGCCGCCGTGCCCGTACGGCCGTTCCGTCGAGGGCCAGTGCATTACGCAAGCCCGACCAAGGTTTGAGCAGAGAAACGGCGCCAGTGATGCCTAGCCACCTAAACCCCCTGCCCAACCTCTGCCTCGCCGTAATCGCTCGTCGGAGTTATCCCGTTCACGGCCACCCCCTCAGATCGCCTATAAAAGGGGGCCCCGAGCTCGAACGTGAACCCGCACCACCTCCACACACCACCAGTACCACGCCAAGCCACTGGAAGAGCCCCGAGGGAGTCTTCTTCCCCAACTCCGGCCGCCTCGACCCGCTTCGGGATCCAGCGCGATTCACTCCCGTGCGTGCACCCCTACCCCTCAGCTCTTGCCAGTAGCCTCCTAGTACATCCACATCTCTGACCCGCGCATCAATTTGGAGTTTGCAGCACCCACCGGAGTATTCCACCATCGCCGAACCACTGTCCGCCGGAGATAGTGTCGCCGTCGACGTGGTGCTCACTGACGGTCAAGTCCACTACCCACCGACGCGGAAGAACACCCTGAACCTGTAGGTACCCTCCGATCACTCTGCCTCGCCGTGGTTCAACGCCGGCGACCATCGCAGCCTTCGGGCGCCGGCGATCTCCGTTGGAAGTTTTGAACCTGACGGGTGGGACCCCCCCGTCAGCCTCTCTCCTTTCTCCCTCGAACCGTTTTCTGAAAGCGCCTTCGGGCAAAATGTGTTTTCTCCTTGGGCTGGCGTATTTCATACCGAACCGTTTTCTATTTTCTGAAACAAGCCCCTGGATCTTTTCTGTTTCATCACAGATCAGTCTTTGGACTAAAACCCTTATATCTTTTTAACAGAAGATGCTTTTTGATTGATTCTTTTTCTGTCAGTCTTATATTTTTGTCTAGTTTTTTATAGTATTTATTTGGAAAAAATTTGGAACAATTTTTATAAACGCAACGGTTTTCACGTTACTATACGGTTTCGTTATACCGTAGGTTCCGGAGGAGGTGACGGAGCCGCGAACTTCGCGGAGCTAGACTCCGACTTCTCTGAACCAGGCAAGCATGTTTGAACCTTTGATATGATGAGTGTTTTGCATGTTTGCCTGAATGGTTTGTGCATGGCATATGAGCATCGGTGAGTATTACGTTGCATGCAAGGCAACTAACCGTGTGCTTCGAAGTTACTGTGATCTTTGATGAGAGATGACCTGATCATGTGGTGACATGAAAGGTAGTAAGATGGTATTGTTGTAGCATGCCAGCCTTACGTCATCCGATAAACCCCGACATTAACGTGGACTGAGCCACGTTACCGTTCTTCCCCTTTTCGTGCTGCCACATGTTTTCTGCAAAGAATACGGTTTAGTAAGTTGCTAACCTCTTTCCTTGTACACACCAAATAGAGGGGCCGGCATGAGGGTTCCATGACCCTAGATTAAAGCCAGTCATCCGGTCAGGGGGCATGGGTGTTTTCGGTTGGGACCGAGAGGGGGGCACCCCTTAGAGCGCGCGGTATAAATTTGATCCCATGCTACGCGAGGTTGTAGCCTCCCCGTCTCAAAGTTTTTCTTGAACGTTGCTGAGGGTGATTCCTGGCATCGGAATGTTGAATGGGTGTCTACTGGTTAGATGTGTTTCTCCTAAAACACCGTAAACGGAACTAGTCCCCTGTGACTACTGAAATCCGTTAGCTGTGGGTAAATAGTAAAAACTCTGCAGAGTCAAATCCTTCCGAGTCATCGTGTCCATGGTCAAAGACCGTGGCCAGCATATCTATATCCATGTCAGTCCCTGTGTCAGTTTTCGTGGAAATCCCCGGTGAACAAGCTTGAGTGGTAAACCCGGTTGAACGTTATTCATGTGGATGGACTAACCTTCTTATCATTTCGTACCTGAGTATTTCCTTGAAATGATTTAAATTCATGAGCTACTGAAATATCAAGTCATGAAATATAAGCCATTTATGTGATGTCGCTCAGACGTCCGACTGTGGCACTCTCGTTATTTACTTTTGATATAAGCCCTTTATGTGATGTCGCTCAGACGTCCGACTGTGGCACGCTCGTTATTTACTTTTGATATAAGCCCTTTACGTGATGTCGCTCAGACGTCCGACTGTGGCACTCTCGTTATTTACTTTTGATATAAGCCCTTTATGTGATGTCGCTCAGACATCCGACTGTGGCACACTCATTATTTACTTTTGATATAAGCCCTACGTGATGTCGCTCAGACGTCCGACTGTGGCACTCTCGTTATTTACTTTTGATATAAGCCCTTTATGTGATGTCGCTCAGACATCCTACTGTGGCACACTCGTTATTTACTTTTGATATAAGCCCTTTACGTGATGTCGCTCAGACGTCTGACTGTGGCACGCACTGTCATTTATATTCCATTATAAGCCCTTTATGTGGTGTCGCCTTGACGCCCGACTGCGGCATCGTTATTTTATTTGTATCCTTTCGAGGAGTCATTCAGACACTCGATTGGCCTTCAGCATTACGTTGGGATTTCGGGAGGACTACCGCCCGACTTCCTTTTTATTTCCCATGCATAGCTATTTTATTATCTGAGTGCGCTTTATTAATCTGTTCTTATGCATCATGTTTGCATTTGTTATATCTTATGTCCAAACTGTCTTGCGAGTACTTTCATAGTACTCACCTGGCTTGTTGATTTGGCCAGATGTTGACGAAGGCGATCTCATGGATGAAGAGTTTGATAGTGTGTCCGACGCCTAGAGGAGTCCCAGTCAGTCCCGTGCGATCCTGGATTTTGGTCACTTGTATTATATACGCTTCTGCCACCCCAATAAGAATCCTCGAGCCTCACTCCGACGCTCGATGAGCTGTTAGATTCAGGAGTCAAGTCACCCACTTCACTGTGACATACCCCCCATCGCTTTTATTGTGAGTCAGTAGTTATGCCACCATATCCGCCTTTATGTGTAATATCGGCGTGCTTGTAATAAATTGTTGAGCAGTCTCCGCTCAACCTTGTATTATATTTAGCACTCCTGGTTTTTCTTCTGTGATCAAGAAATTGTCTACCAGTGAGAAGGATTCTTCTCTACTGGTCCGTAAAAGGGATCGGTTTCTCAATAAATATTTTTATTGGAAAACCGGTCGTGACAGTTCGTCTATGCAGATCTTCCACGCCCTAACTCGGCGGAGGAAGACGGCTACGACGGCGGCGGAGTGAAGATTTCCGCGGCCGGCGCGAGTACGGCGACGAGGTCGAGGTAGTGAAGCTCTTCCTCACCGGCGACGATGAAGTAGCGATGGCGCTAGGGTTTGAGAAGCTCGAGCTGGAGAGAGGTCGAGCGGAGTAAAACAAGTGAGGAAGGGGAGAGGGGGTATTTATAGCCACGGTGAAAAACTGTTCGCCCAAAGAAATTGGACGAACGTGCCCCTGACCCTTCTCATTCGCGTGACATGTGTCACCCACGTACTGAGAAGTGGAGATCGTGTTAGATCGTGGGTGAATAGGTAAGTATATCGTGGGATGCGGAACGGTTTGAGCGGCAAAGCCAAAAATTTGGATAAGATAAGTTAAAAGTTCCGTTCGCAAATTCTTCAGCTGATGAGAACACAGTGAAGATTTTGAACGAGTTTCAAATAGAACTCATATGAAGAATTTGTGAATAGATTGGGTTGAGTATAGCATAGAGGGGGAAGGGTCCGATCACATCCACTTAGCAGAAAAACCAACTTGAAGAATTAGCCATAAGTGAATGCTGTAGAGGACATAAACTCATATATATATATATATATATATATATATATATATATATATATATATATATATATATATATATATATATATATATATATATATATATATATATATATATATATGCAAAGTTGAAGAAAATGAACAACTGAGGAATTTCAAAAACTGAGGAAAAACTCAAATTGAAGATTTTCAACTTTTGTGGTGGCGTGACCCACCGTATAAGAATGATGATTTCAGACACCGCGTACAATTGTCGTAGGGTTCTGAGAATCAAATTCTTCATTAATTTCTTCACACTTAGAGTGTTATTCTTCATTGATTGAAGAAAAACGTTTCTTCGTGTGTTGCATATCTAAGTCATCAATTTTGCATAAGTGTTAGGATGATTGTCCTTTTCAAAGAACATTCAAAGATTCTAAGATATTTAGCTCACACCGCAACTTGCTAAATCTCTTCTCATCCAAGGGCTTTGTGAAGATATCGGCTAGCTGTTCTTCATTCTTCACATGCTCAATAGAAATGTCGCCCTTCAACACATGATCGCGAAGAAAATGATGACGAATCTGAATGTGCTTTGTCTTTGAGTGCTGAACTGGGTTGTGAGCAATCTTGATGGCACTCTCATTGTCACAGAAGAGAGGCACATTCTTCACGTTGACGCCGTAGTCCTTGAGAGTTTGCTTCATCCACAGCAATTTAGCACAGCAAGAACCAGCAGCAATGTACCACTACAGGAATCAGCTACTTTGCCGTCTGCCACGGCAGACGGCAAATGCAAGGATGGCGGACGGCAAAGGCCTTTGCCGTCTGCCGCGGACGGCAAAAGGCTCCGGCAAAGTAGGCTACGGTAAAGAGCTTCTTTGCCGTCTGCTTTCTGAAGCGGATGGCAAAGGGGCCTTTGCCATCAGCGGCTGACGGCAAAGAAAGCCGACGGCAATAAATGTGCTGTTAGTCCGTTAGGCGGCTAACGGCAGCCTTTGCCGTCCGCCGTTGATGGCAAAGACTGCAGGCTCTTTGCCATCTGCTGGCTGATGGCAAAGACTGCAGGCTCTTTGCCATCTGCTAGCAGATGGCAAAGAGACCAAATAGGCATTAATTCTGTTTCTTCTTATATCCATACATTTTCACAGAAAATCAAACACACACACACACACACACACACACACACATATATATATATGATCAATATAGCATATCCAAAACATGTTACCAATAGTAGCAAGTTTCATCCATACATATACATAGTTTCATCAATATTACACAGTTTCATCCATAGGTACCAAGTTTCACAAAGTCAAAACAAAAACTAAAGACAAGCACTCCATATCTGAAATTACAAGAAATGACCTAAAACTAAATATCTACTTTAATAAAAACTATCTTATTACTAAGATCTTCTCTGGATCTTCTTCTTTTCTTCCAACCTGCATAACAAAAACACTAAGAAAAGGAGAATGGGTTAGGAGTAGAATGTAGCATTTCACTTGGAGAAAATTTCATTTCAGAAACATTATTACTAATTAAAAGTCAGTATAAGTCTTCATAATTTGTCTACGATAATTGTATCAGTTAAACATGCAACAAATTACTGGGAGGGGCGCTATAGCAAGGAAATCAGACACCACCATCGTTATCGGTATTTTTCTACAAAATTTTAGTACGTGTATTTAGGAAATAAATGTTAAATATAGATATATACCAACCCTTATTATAAACAGAATCACATGCACGCGGATCAAAATAGGTTGCACTCTAACTTTAAATTTCCAGCTTACTATCCATTAG
This sequence comes from Triticum aestivum, assembly GCF_018294505.1. Lineage (NCBI taxonomy): Eukaryota > Viridiplantae > Streptophyta > Magnoliopsida > Poales > Poaceae > Triticum > Triticum aestivum. Next base: position 74,710,590 of record NC_057814.1, on the reverse strand, counting down.
CTGTACTTGAACTTTCACCTCGCACAAATAAGTTCAATATTCCATCGTCCAACCAGGCATATGCAACATATATATAGAAAGTGAGTACATATTTTTCAAATGAAAATAGTTGCACATCATGAAAAATTGTCTACTCAGCATTTCAAGTTACAGCAAGAAATCAATGGAAATATCACCATAAGATACAAATCTAATTTATCTAATTAATTATTTCGTGAATGTTTTGAATATTCTATGTATCCTAGAATTGGCAGTGGCGGGTTCCCATAGCATATATTAATATAAAAATCACAACTTCTTCATGTACCTATACATGTTATTACATAATATTGCTAGTCTGACATAAGATTGATACTAAGCACAAACTCTTCAAGGGAAATTGAGAAACTCCACTATGTCATGTTGATATATCAGTGGAGATGGTAAAATTAGTAGTGATGAAAAAATTGGGATCTCCCTCATGCATCACCGGTCCTTAAGATTACAGTATGTGTATCTAGGAAATAACAAAAAAACATAACATAGGAGAAGTCTAGATGGATCAGTAGAAATTATGTATGAATTAGCTACCGTGTGTCAAGGCACCAACTATCAGTACGTTGTTTTTTTGGGTGCAGTATTGAGTGTTCTAACAGTAAGCGCAGTAATTTGACAAACATGTAAAACACATCTAAAACCTCATAATCAGATAAATGTGTTTACTGTGAAGTAATAGGCTGCTGTCGCTGCTGTTACAGGGAAAGCTGTAGACGTACATATTAGTAAGAAAAAAATTATCTAGCTACCATTACAGAATGTCTTCAAGGGCTGTAGACGTACTTTAAATCAGAGAAACAAATACAGGCAGTTCACAACCCAAACTCTGATGGACTAAAGAACACACAGTGGGATAGCTCTGCTCAGGATACACCTACGCACCAACTGTCAGATCAAAAACCATGCACAATTAAGCCCCATGGGTGGTGATGCATCCTAGCCGGCCGCCATTCGGTGCAGGAAAGACATCTTTGTTCATGGCGGCCATTGACCCAGATGCCATTTTTTTGGTTTCTGAATCTAGGGGATGAGTGACGATGTACCTTTTTTTTCGAGGCAACTGTCGTGCTCGCGGCAGCATGCATCGAGGTCGTCGTAGGGGTCCTCCCCTTGCACCCGCTCCACCCCACGCCGCAGAACTTGCCGTACCGGATCCCCACCGCTGCCACCCATCCATGGTCAGAGCATGCTCAGATCAGAAAGAAATCGACCGGATCAGGGGAGGATGAGGAAAGGAGGCTCACAGTCGCAGTTGAGCATCGCGCACGACCGGCTGCACGGCGGCGGCGTCAGCTTGGCCGCGCACGCGGAGCCCCCGGCGAGCAGGAGGAGCACGACCAAGACTGAAACCCTAGCAAGACATAACTGAAGGGGGCGACCACAAGGAGCAGAGGAAAACAAATCGATGCGGAGGAATAGACAGAGCTCATCGAGGAGCAGCCGTAGGTGTGCTGGGCGGCGCTAGAGCTCACCGGAGCGGCCGGAATCGGCCAACGTCTGTGGCAGCGGCGCAAGGGGATCGAGAGGACCAGACATGAGCGAGAGAGATGGGCGCGTGCGTTTGTTCTGGTCTAGCCCAGCCAGCGTACGTGTGTGATTTATGTGTTAGGCTAAGTCCTACCTGCAAAAAAAAGATAACCTCACCTCTTTGTCGTCTGCCAGCAGATGGCAAAGAATCTTTGCCGTCTGCTGGTAGACGGCAAAGAGGTGGGGCTCGTGCACCGTTACACCACTGGACCCCTCCCACCTCTTTGCCGTCTGCCAGCTGATGGCAAAGATTCTTTGCCATCTGCTGGCAGACGGCAAAGAATTGGCTGATGGCAACCAGGTTCTTTGTCGTCTGTCAGTTCTTTGCCATCTGTTTTTTGCAAGCAGACGACAAAGACCTTCTTTGCCGTCCGCTAGCAGACGGCAAAGAGTTGACAGACGGCAAAATCTCTGATTCCAGTAGTGTACTCAGCTTCAGCAGTAGACAGTGATACGCAGTTCTGTTTCTTCGAGGACCAATAGACCAAAGATCGTCCGAGGAAATGACATGTACCAGATGTTGACTTGCGGTCCACACGATCACCAGCATAATCAGAGTCAGAATATCCAATGAGATCAAAAGCCGAGCCCTTGGGGTACCATAATCCTAGTGTTGGTGTGTGAGCAAGATATCGAAGAATATGTTTCACAGCCTTATGGTGTGATTCCTTCGGTGTAGCTTGAAATCGAGCACACATGCAAACACTAAGCATAATATCTGGCCTAGATGCACATAAATACAATAAAGAACCAATCATGGAGCGGTATACCTTTTGATCGAAGTCAATACCATTTTCATCAGTGCACAGATGGCCATTTGTGGGCATAGGAATTTTGACGCCTTTGCAATCTTGCATGTCGAATTTCCTCAGTACATCCTTGAGGTATTTCTCCTGAGATATGAATATGCTATTGCGCTATTGACGAATTTGAAGACCTAAGAAGAATTTCAACTCTCCCACCATAGACATTTGATATTTTTCACTCATCATATAGGAAAATTCATCACTATAACGTTGGTCAGTACAACCAAAGATGATATCATCAACATATATTTGGCACACAAACAATTCATCATCATATGATTTAGTGAAAAGAGTAGGGTCAAGTGAACCAGGTTTGAAGCCTTTCTTCATGAGGAATTCCTTCAAAGTATCATACCACGCCCGAGGGGCCTGCTTGAGGCCATAGAGGGCCTTATTTAGTCTGAAGACTTTGTCAGGATGCTTAGGATCTTCAAAACCTGGGGGTTGAGCAACATATACTTCTTCCTCAAGCTTACCATTGAGGAATGCACTTTTCACATCCATTTGATATAAAGTGATATCATGATGGTTAGCATAAGCAAGTAATATGCGAATAGCTTCAAGTCTAGCAACAGGTGCAAAAGTTTCATCGAAATCAATTCCTTCAACCTGTGTGTAGCCTTGAGCTACTAGCCGTGCCTTATTCCTCACCACAAGGCCATTTTCATCTTACTTGTTGCGGTAGATCCACTTTGTGCCAATGATATTGTGTTTGCGAGGATCTGGACGATTGACTAGTTCCCAAACGTTGTTGAGCTCGAACTGATGTAATTCTTCTTGCATGGCCTGAATCCACTCAGGCTCCAGAAATGCTTCATCCACCTTAGTGGGCTCTGTGATAGAGACAAAAGCATAGTGCCCACAAAAGTTAGATAAATGTGAAGCTTTTGAGCGTGTGAGAGGACCTGGTGCTTCAATGTCATCGATGATCTTTTCAACTTGCACTTCTTTTGCAACGCGAGGATGAGTAGGTTGTCGTCGAGGAATTTGATCAGCATTTTCTTTAGCACCATTTTCTTCAGCATTTTCTTCAGGTGCATTAGCTCGACGTTCTTCACGTTCTGGAATGAATTCTTCAGCAGATTCTTCGGTAGGAATGACATCCTCTGTAGCCTTGAACTTGATAGTTTCCTTAGGTGCTGGTTCATCTATCATAGAGGGTAGGTGCTCTCTTTGCGAGCCATTAGTTTCATCGAACCGCACATCTACAGTTTCAACAACCTTGTGAAGAACATTGTTGAAGACTCTGTAGGTGTGCGAGTCCTTTCCGTAACCAAGAATAAAACCTTCATGTGCTTTCGGTGCAAATTTAGCATTGTGATGATGATCTCTAATCCAACATTTAGCACCGAAGACTTTGAAATAACTCACATTGTGTTTCTTGTCAGTGAGGAGTTCATAGGCAGTCTTCTTGAAGAATTTGTGAAGATATACCCTGTTGATGATGTGGCACGCAGTATAGATTGCCTCAATCCAGAAGTGACGAGGCGTCTTGTACTCATCAAGCATAGTGCGAGCCATCTCAACAAGAGTTCTGTTCTTGTGCTCCACGACGCCATTCTGCTGAGGAGTATAAGGAGCAGATAACTCATGAGTAATACCAAGTTCATCAAGATAGTCATCAAGACCAGAATTCTTGAATTCAGTTCCATTGTCACTTCTGATGTGCTTGATCTTCACACCAGAGTTGGTTGAAGCCCTCGAGGAAAATCGTTTGAAGACTTCCTGCACTTCATGTTTGTAAGTAACAATGTGTACCCATGTGTAACGAGAGTAATCATCAACGATAACAAGCCCATAGAGAGATGCGTCATTTGTGACAGCTGAGTAATGGTTAGGACCAAAGAGGTCCATGTGAAGCAATTCAAATGGTCGAGTAGTGGTCATGATAGTCTTCGCTGGATGCTTAGCCTTGGTCATCTTTCCAGCTTCACAAGCTCCACACAAGTGATCCTTGAGGAATTTGACATTCTCAATGCCAATGACATGCTTCTTCTTCGCCAGCGTGTGCAAATTCCTCATGCCTGCATGACCAAGTCTTCGATACCATAGCCAACCTTCTGAAGCTTTTGCAAGTAGGCACACGGCTGGTTGCGGTCCTGTAGAGAAATCAACAATATACAAGTTTCCTCTCCTAAAGCCTTCGAAGAGTTTGGAATTGTCAGCTTCCATAACCACAACACAACGATACTTGCCAAAGAAAACAACCATATCAAGATCACAAAGCATTGAGACAGACATAAGATTATATCCCAAGGACTCGACAAGCATGACTTTCTCCATGTGTCGATCCTTTGTGATCGCAACCTTACCTAGACCCAATACCTAACTTTTGCCTTTGTCAGCGAAGATGATATGCTTCAGATGCGATGGTGATAAGGGAGCATCCATCAATAGATTCTTGTCACCAGTCATGTGATTTGTACATCCACTATCGAGGACCCACTCAGTAGCTTTGGGTTGATCATCCTGCAGATGAATTAGTGCAGCTTACGAACTTCATATACTTCATCAGTGAAGAATATGACATCACAATTCATCAGACGGATTTCATCACGCAGTGCAACAGTTAAAACAGAATGAGGACGTGTGAAATGAAAGTTCATTTCTTCATGATTAGCCTGCGTCCTTTCAGGCACTTTTCAGGTCTCCAGCAAATTCTTCAGACGTTTAAGTACGTCTGGAGACCTGACCCTGCATAAAAGATTAGTTCTTTTTCTTCACCACCCACATCTGAAGGGGTGGCAAAGAGTTCATCACTTTGCGAGCTCCATACGAGAAAGGTGGCATAGAAGCCAATCCATTTCATTTCACATAAGAGAAGTTTGGGTAAGCATATGAATAAGCAGAGAAATTCTTCGAGGACTTATGAACATAATGATTAGAAGAATAATGCTCATATTCATAGCCCTTGGCTCTTCCCTGCGAAACAGAGTTGTTAGCACGATGATGTTCATATGAGGACTTTGATCCTTTTGAGGAATCTGATCCATGTGAGGAATTTAGTCTATATGAGGACTTGGATCCATATGAAGAATTTGGTCCATATGAAGAATTTGATCTGGGGTTCCTATTCTTCACAGGTGGTGTCATGAGGACATTCACCTGAAGACTTTCAAGGCACCTTTTGGGAACCCAGATTTTCTTCATAGGAGAACCGTTCCTGCAGTTAGTGCCAACATATCTAGCAAATACTTCACCATTCTGATTTTTGAACAGTTGATAGTTGGAGTCAAATGACTCATCAGAAGAATGAGAAGATTCACATGTAAAGCCAGATAAATTAGATGGATCAACTGGAGGTCCCTTTGCAGCAACCCATGAGGTTTTGGGGTACTGCTCAGGCTTCCAATATGTACCATCAGCATTGAGTGTCCTCTCAAAGGCAATACCCTCTTTCCTAGGGTTCCTGTTGAGGATCTGCTTTTTAAGCACATCACAAAGAGTCTGATGCCCTTTGAGGCTTTTGTACATGCCTGTCATGTACAATTCCTTCAGCCCTGCATCGTCAGTGATACTAGCAATGTCCTCAGATGAGGAATTAGTGATAGCAGAGACAGTTGAAGAATTTGTAGCATTAGAAGCATTTCAACATTCAGGTGAAGAATTAGCAGATTCACGTTCAATGCATTTCAAACATGGAGGAACAAATTCTTCCTGAGCAGCGCTGATTTGTTGAGCAAGTAATGAATTGCGCTCCTTCTGAAGATCTTCATAACTCACTCTTAGCTTCTCAAGATCTTTCTTTCTTTGAAGAAATTCATAAGAAAGCTTCTCATGATCAGACAAGAGAGTGTTATGATGACCTTGAAGGTTGTCAAACCTAGTCTGAAATCTCTGAAGATTTTCAGTCAAGGTTTTAGTGCGATCCATTTCTTCACCCAACATATCATCACTTTTGTCTAGCATGTTTTGAACCTTTTCAAGGGCCCTTTGTTGTTTCATAGCTATCTTAGCAAGTTTAGCATAGCTGGGCTTAAGGTTTTCATCAGATTCATTTTCACTTGATTCAGAGGAGGTATATTTGAGTACCTTGGCACCCTTTGCCATGAAGCAATAGGTGGGAGCGTAGTCATCATTGCCTTCATCAGCCTTGTTGGTGAGGTCATTTTCTTCAGTGTTGAAGATAGACTTGCTGACGAATGCAGTAGCGAGGGCTAGGCTCGCCACACCAGATTCGGAATCCTCAGATGCCTCCTCTTCATCATTTTCTTCAGATTCAGCGTCAGAGTCCATTTCCTTGCCAATGAATGCCCGAGCCTTCTTGGAGCTGCTCTTCTTGTGAGATGAAGACTTTGAGGATTTTGATGATGAAGATTTTGAGGATTTCTTCTTTTTCTTCGCATCATCAGAACTGTAATCCTTGTATTTCTTCTTCTTTGATTCCTTTTCTCACTGAGGACAATCTTGAATGTAGTGTCCGGGTTTCTTGCATTTGTGACAAAGCCTCTTCTTGTAGTCACTGGTATTTAAACCTGGGGACACACAGTCCCGGACATACAGTCCTCACCGTATTCTCCTTGAGCTAAGGTCACACAGACCTCGCCCAATCACTCGTGGTAAGTCTTCAGGTGACTTCCAAACCTTCACAAACTCGGTCACTCAGCGATCCACAATATCCTCTTGGATGCTCTAGACCATGACGCCTAACCGTCTGGAAGAAGCACAGTCTTCAAAGGTAACAAGTGTCGGATCCACGCAGGATCAATCTCTTCAGTGATGCTCAATCACTTTGGGTTTGTAGGTGTTTGGGTTTTGGGTTTTCCTCACTTGATGATTTTCGCTCAAAGTCCTCGGAGGATGGGATGCTCTCAAATGACAAGTGTCAGTTTCTCTCGGAGCAGCCAACCAGCTAGTGGTTGTAGGGGGCGGCTATTTATAGCCTAGGGAGCAGCCCGTCATGATAAGACATAAATGCCCTTCAATGATATGACCGTTAGGTGGGTAGATATTTTGGGAGAGCTGGCACATAGCACAACAACGGTCGGAAATTTGAGTATCAAATTCCTCAGGGCTATCATGTTCCTCACTGTGTAGGCAATCCGCACTGGCGAATTCCTAACTCCTCAGTCAGAACAAATTCCTCAGAGACCGGAAGAACTTCGTCTCTGTCACTGAAGAATATGACTGAACTGTATGAGATTTCCAATGGCTTCACTCGAAGGGATTGGTAGGTGTAGGATTTTGAGTTGAGCATCACATGGAAATTTTTCCTTAGTATTTCCTCGACCCCCTTTAATAGTACGGTGTTTCCTATGACTCAAGAAAGAGAAAATGAAACTATGAAAAAAAAAGTCTTCACGCTTCATGTTCCTCAAATGAATACCAAGTCTTCAAGGTTACACCAATTTCTTCACTTTCAAAGTCTTCAGAAAGTCTTCAGAAATCCAAAGTCTTCAATTGAAGAACTTCATTTCTAGGGGTCGACTTTCTATGTCAATATCAAACACCTCATAGACTTATAGACCTGTGTATCATAAACATATTATTCCCTTAACCTATAAGTCTTCAATACACCAAAATCACTAAGGGGCACTAGATGCACTTACAGGAGAGCACACGAGGTGCCCACGAGGCAGGGGGGCGCACCCAGGGGGGTAGGGCGCGCCCTCCACCCTCGTGGACGCCCCGTGTCCTTCCCGGACTACTTCTTATTTCCCTATTTCCTTAAATATTCCAAAACGGAGAAAAGCGCTATTAGAACTATTTTGGAGTCGGTTTACTTACCGTACCACATACCTATTCCTTTTCGGAGTCTAAAACGTTCTGGAAAGTGTCCCTTATGTACTCCTCCGGGGTTACGGTGTCAATAACATTAGTTTCAACATTTATGGGATTACCTGAGATATAATGTTTGATTCTTTGACCGTTCACCACCTTCGGATTTGTGCCTTCAAAGTTGTTGATTTTTATGGCACTGGAACGATAGACCTCCTCGATAACGTAAGGACCTTCCCATTTAGAGAGAAGTTTTCCAGCAAAAAATCTTAAACGAGAGTTGAATAGCAAAACATAATCACCTACATTAAACTCACGCTTTGTATCCTTTTGTCATGCCATCTTTTAACTTTTTCTTTGAACAGTTTGGCATTCTCATAAGCTTGGGTTCTCCATTCATCAAGTGAGCTAATGTCAAATAGTCTCTTCTCACCGGCAAGTTTGAAATCATAATTGAGCTCTTTAATGGCCCAATATGCCTTATGTTCTAGTTCGAGAGGTAAGTGACATGCTTTTCCATAAACCATTTTATACGGAGACATACCCATAGGATTTTTATATGCAGTTTTATATAGGCCCATAATGCATCATCATGTTTCTTGGACCAATTCTTTCTAGATCTATTAACAGTCTTTTGCAAAATTAATTTGATCTCTCTAACTCAGTTCTACTTGACCACTAGACTATGGGTGGTAAGGAGATGCAATTCTATGATTAACGCCATACTTAGCAAGCATCTTACGAAAAGCACCATGAATAAAATGTGAACCGCCATCAGCCATTAAGTATCTAGGGACTCCAAACCTCAGAAAAATAACTTCTTTAAGCATCTTAATAGAGGTGTTATGATCAGCACTACTAGTTGGAATAGTTTCTACCCACTTAGTAATGTAATCAACAACAACTAAAATATGTGTATACCCATTAGAGGAAGGAAAAGGTCCAATATAATCAAAACCCCAAACATCAAATGGTTCAATAACAAGTGAATAGTTCATAGGCATTTCTTGACGTCTACTAATATTACCAGTTCTTTGACATTCATCGCAAGACAAGACAAACTTACAGGCATCTTTGAAGAGAGTAGGCCAATAAAAACCGGATTGCAATACCTTATGTGCAGTTCTATCTCCAGCATGGTGTCCTCCATAAGCCTCGTAGTGACACTTGCGTAGGATCTATTCCTGTTCATGCTTAGGTACACAACGTCTAATAACACCATCTACTCCTTCTTTATAAAGATGTGGGTCATCCCAGAAGTAATGTCTTAAATCATAGAAAAACCTTTTCTTTTGCTGGTATGTGAAACTAGGTGGTATAAATTTAGCAACAATGTAATTAGCATAATCAGCATACCATGGAGCAGTACGCGAAGCATTTATGACAGCCAATTGTTCATTAGGAAAGCTATCATCAATAGGTAGAGGGTCATCAAGAACATTCTCTAACCTAGACAAGTTGTCTGCAATGAGGTTCTCAGCTCCCTTTCTATCTATAATATGCAAATCAAATTCTTGTAGCAAGAGAACCCATCTAATAAGTCTAGGTTTAGCATCGTTATTTTCCATAAGATATTTAATAGTAGCATGATCAGTGTGAACAGTTACTTTGGAATCAACGATATAAGGTCTGAACTTACAACAAGCAAATACAACTGCTAAAAATTCTTTTTCAGTAGTAGCATAATTTCTCTGGGCACCGTCTAGAGTTTTACTAGCATATTGGATAACATTTAATTTCTTATCAACTCTTTGTCCTAGAACAGCACCTACCGCATAATCACTAGCATCACACATAATTTCAAAGGGTAAATTCCAATCAGGTGACTGAACAATAGGTGCAGAAATCAAAGCTTTCTTAAGTATTTCAAATGCTTCTACACAATCATCATCAAAGACAAAAGGAACATCTTTTTGTAAGAGATTAGTCAGAGGCCTAGAAATTTTTGAGAAGTCCTTAATGAACCTCCTATAAAAACCGGCATGACCAAGGAAACTTCTTATACCTTTAATGTCGTTAGGACACGACATCTTTTCAATAGCATCAACTTTAGCTTTATCAACTTCAATACCTCTTTTAGAAATTTTATGCCCCAAGACAATACCTTCATTAACCATAAAGTGACACTTCTCCCAATTCAAGACAAGATTAGTTTCTTCACATCTCTGCAAAACTCGATCAAGGTTGCTCAAGCAATCATCAAAAGAAGTTCCATATACGGAGAAATCATCCATGAAAACCTCAACAATCTTTTCACAAAAGTCAAAGAATATAGCAGTCATACATCTTTGAAAGGTAGCAGGTGCATTGCATAAACCAAAAGGCATGCGTCTATAAGCAAAGGTACCAAAAGGGCAAGTAAACGTGGTCTTTTCCTGATCCTCTTTTGACACAGGTATTTGAGAGAAACCAGAATAACCATCTAGAAAGCAAAAATGTGTATATTTGGATAATCTTTCTAGCATTTGATCAATAAAAGGTAGAGGGTAATGATCCTTTTTAGTAGCTTTATTGAATTTGCGGAAGTCAATTACCATTCTATAACCTGTAACAATTCTTTGTGGGATTAATTCATCTTTATCATTAGGAACAACAATCATACCTCCCTTCTTAGGGACACAATGGACAGGACTTACCCACTGACTATTGGCAACAGGATAAATTATACCTGCCTCCAGAAGCTTTAGTATTTATTTTCTTACCACTTCTTTCATCTTAGGATTTAACCGTCGTTGGTGATCAACAATCGGTTTAGCGTCTTTCTCCAATTTTATTTTGTGTTGGCATAGAGTGGGACTAATGCCCTTAAGATCATCAAGAGTATATCCAATAGCAGCATGGTGCTTCTTCAGAGTTTTCAATAATTTCTCTTCTTCCTGCTCTGAAAGGTTAGCACTAACAATAACAGGATATATCTTTTTCTCATCAAGATAAGCATATTTAAGAGTATCAGGTAATGGTTTAAGCTCAAACACGGGATCACCCTTGGGTGGAGGAGGACCCCCTAGAATTTCAACAGGCAAGTTGTGTTTCAAAATAGGTCCCTGTTTAAAGAACACTTCATCTATTTCCCTTCTTTCATTCATAAACATATCATTTTCATGGTCTAGCAAATATTGTTCTAAAGGATCATTAGGAGGCACGACAATAGAAGCAAGATCAACAATTTCATCTTTACTAGGCAATTCTTTATCATGGGGTTGTCTACGAAAGTTAGCGAAATTAAACTCATGAGACATATCCCCCAATCCAACAGTAACAACATCCTTTTTGCAATCTATCTTAGCATTAACAGTATTCAAGAAGGGTCTACCAAATATAATGGGACAAAAATCATCTTGTGGGGAACCAAGAACAAGAAAATCAGTAGGATATTTAACTTTCCCACACAAGACTTCAACATCTCTAACAATCCCAACTGGTGAAATAGTATCTCTATTGGCAAGCTTAATTGTAACATCAATTTCTTCTATCTCAGCAGGTGCAATATCATGCATAATTTCTTTGTATAAGGAATGAGGAATTGCACTTGCACTAGCACCCATATCACACAAGCCATGATAACAATGATCTCCTATTTTAACAGAAATAACATGCATGCCTACAACAGGTCTATGTTTACCCTTAGTATCGGGTCTAGCAATTCTAGCAGCTTCATCACAGAAGTAAATAACATGCCCATCAATATTATCGGCCAAGAGATCTTTAACCATAGCAATACTAGGTTCAACTTTAATTTGCTCAGGGGGTGTAGGTGTTCTAGTATTACTCTTACGAACCACAGTTGAAGCTTTAGCATGATCCTTTATTCTAATAGGGAAAGGTGGTTTCTCAATATAAGCAGTAGGAAAAATAGGATCAACATTATAAGTGATAGTATTTTCTTCAACTTTAATAGGTGCAACTACTTTTACTTCAATGGGAGGATTATATTTAAACCACTTCTCCTTAGGGAGATCAACATGAGTAGCAAAGGATTCACAAAAAGAAGCTACTATCTCAGAGTCAAGTCCATATTTAGTGCTAAATTCACGGAAAACATCGGTATCCATAAAAGATTTAACACAATCAAACTTAGGTGTTATACCTGACTCCTTACCTTCGTTGAGATCCTAGAGTTGCGTTTAATTCTTTCCAATAAATCCCATTTGAATTCAATAGTCTTCATCATAAAAGAACCAGTACAAGAAGTATCGAGCATGGAGCGATTATTGAGAGAAAGTCGAGCATAAAAATTTCGAATAATAATTTCTCTTGAGAGCTCATGATTGGGGCATGAATATACAATTCACTTAAGCCTCCCCCAAGCTTGAGCGATGCTTTCTCCTTCGCAAGGCCAAAAATTATATATATATATATATATATATATATATATATATATATATATAATTACGATCACGATGAACAAGATGTATAGGATAAAACTTCTGATGAAATTCCAATTTCAATCTGTTGTAGTTCCATGATCCCATATCATCACATAGCCTAAACCATGTCAATGCCTTTCCCTTAAAAGATAAAGGGAATACCTTCTTCTTGATAACATCCTCGGGCATACCTGCAATCTTAAATAATCCACAAAGTTCATCCACATAGATTATGTGCAAATCGGGATGTAATGTTCCATCACCTGTAAAAGGATTAGCAAGCAGTTTCTCTATCATACCCGTAGGAATTTCAAAGTAAAAAATTTCAGTAGTTTCAGTAGGTTGAGGAGCAAATCTTTGCTCTACTGGTCGGGGTGAAGATACCACGAACAATCCCCTCAAAGGATTACTTTTCATAGTAACAACTGACAGTAAATTTCAACATACTATATAAATTTTTCCTTACCAAAGGCGCTTCACTCCCCGGCAACGGCGCCAGAAAAGAGTCTTGATGACCCACAAGTGTAGGGGATCTATCGTAGTCCTTTCGATAAGTAAGAGTGTCGAACCCAACGAGGAGCAGAAGGAAATGACAAGCGGTTTTCAGCAAGGTATTCTCTGCAAGCACTGAAATTATCGGTAACAGATAGTTTTGTGATGAGGTAATTTGTAACGGGTAACAAGGAATAAAAGTAAATAAGGTGCAGCAAGGTGGCCCAATCCTTTTTGTAGCAAAGGACAAGCCTGGACAAACTCTTATATACAAGAAAACGCTCCCGAGGACACATGGGAATTATCGTCAAGCTAGTTTTCGTCACGCTCATATGATTCGCATTCGTTACTTTGATAATTTGATATGTGGGTGGACCGGTGCATGGGTACTGCCCTTCCTTGGAAAAGCATCCCACTTATGATTAACCACTCTTGCAAGCATCCGTAACTACAAAAGAAGTATTAAGGTAAACCTAACCATAGCATGAAACATATGGATCCAAATTAGCCCCTTACGAAGCAACGCATAAACTAGGGTTTAAGCTTCTGTCACTCTAGCAACCCATCATCTACTTATTACTTCCCAATGCCTTCCCCTAGGCCCAAATAATGGTGAAGTTTCATGTAGTCGACGTTCACATAACACCACTACAGGAACGACAACATACATCTCATCAAAATATCGAACGAATACCAAATTCACATGACTACTTATAGCAAGACTTCTCCGATGTCCTCAGGAACAAACGTAACTACTCACAAATCATATTCATGTTCATAATCAGAGGGGTATTAATATGAATGAAGGATCTGAACATATGATCTTCCACCAAATAAACCAACTAGCATCAACTACAAGGAGTAATCAACACTACTAGCAACCCACAGGTACCAACCTGAGGTTTTGAGACAAAGATTGGATACAAGAGATGAACTAGGGTTTGAGATGAGATGGTGCTGGTGAAGATGTTGATGGAGATTGACCCCCTCCCGATGAGAGGATCGATGGTGATGACGACAGTGATGATTTCCCCCTCCCGGAGGGATGTTTCCCTGGCAGAACAGCTCCGTCGGAGCCCTAGATTGGTTTCGCCAGGTTCCGCCTCGAGACGGCGGCGCTTCGTCCCGAAAGCTTCCTTCTTTTTTTTTCAGGGTGAAAGACTTCATATAGCAAAAGATGGGCCCCGGAGGCCTGCCAGGGGGCCCACGAGACAGGGGGCGCTCCCCCACCCTCGTGGCCAGGGTGTGGGCCCCCTCTGGTTGATTCTTTCGCCAGTATTTTTTATTAATTCCAAAAAGTGCCTCCGTGGAGTTTAAGGACTTTTGGAGTTGTGCAGAATAGGTCTCTAATATTTGCTCCTTTTCCAGCCCAGAATTCCAACTGCCGGCATTCTCCCTCTTCATGTAAACCTTGTAAAATAAGAGAGAATAGGCATAAGTATTGTGACATAATGTGTAATAACAACCCATAATGCAATAAATATCGATATAAAACCATGATGCAAAATGGACGTATCAGTCGACGATGACACTTCTCCCTTTTCAGCAGAGCTTCCAAGCAAGCCCCCCCTTTGATCATCCCGATATCGCCCATTCTATTCTCTCATGCTTGCATTAGATTTTGCTACTGTAATTTTTTGCTCCTATTTTGATGCATAGCCTGCTTTTGTATCTGCTGTTGTACCTTACCTGCTTATCCTAAACTGCTTAGTATAGGTTGGTTAGTGATCCATCAGTGACCCCTACCTTGTCCTTGTTGCCCCTGCTTCATCATCGAAGACCCGGTCAATGGGATCGAAGATCAGGCCCCGGCACCGAACATCACTTTCCCCTTAGTTGCTCGACACTACTGGGTTACTATCGAGTGCCGAGGGTGAGACCTCATCAGCACTTCTGATGTTAACCCTCTAGTGTAGCTATTCGGTCGTGGTCATCGAGGGTGATTCTTCCTTAACCACTTCCGATACGACTCTGTCGTGCAACCCCTCAAGTGTGAACCTCGAGGGTGGTTCCTCTTACGTTCACCTTGATGATTACATCGAGTGAAATCCATCGAGGGTGGTTCCTCAGGGTTCCCCTTGGCGTTAGACACACAGATACTATGGTTACTATGACTTTACACAGAACCATGTTACTAAAGACGGGTTGGCCCTGAGGGGTACCCGCGCGAGCTTAATTGCGAGTGATGTGGAGTCGGCTTGACCTGGAAGGTGCCCGCGAGATAATTACGACGCGTGGCCGAGCATTCTTAGCCCTTTCCTCAAGTCCTCGAGACGGGGCGACGGGGTAACATCTTTTGTGAGTCTCTGCTTGTTACCGCGCGTTCCTAATCCACTGCGATTTGGATATTTGATCCGAGGGGCCTCTGGCCTGATAGCACTAACCATCACGTGGGCATAGTATGGGCGTTCTGCGTCGTATGCATTAGCCGAAGAATAATAGACGTCATGCGGCTGAGCGGCGCGCGCCGGGTTGGACTGGTAAGCACCTGCCTTTTTAAGGAGGTAGCTAGGTCTGCTCACCGGCCGCGTTCGCAACGTGCAGGAGTTTCCGGGGCGATGGCCCATGACCCCTGGGGGCATAGGTTTAGTCCGGCGTGCTGACCTCTCTATTTAGCCTAGGTCGGGTTGCGGCGTATTGTTTGGCCGAGGCCGGGCATGACCCAGGAAAGTGTGTCCGGCCGGAGTTAATCGAGCGTGGTGGGTAAGTTGGTGCACCCTTGCAGGGAAGAAAACATCTATCGATAGCCTGTCCTATGGTAATAGACACTCGGAGTTGTATCCCGATCGATACAACTATAACTGGATGTTGAGGCATGATTTGGATATGTTGCTTCGGGAGTCGAGAAAGGATCCCGGAGCATTGATACAACAACATAAATATGACTTATGTTATATTACTCTACTCCCTCCTGTTGCTGCAAGATGGTGGTTTCCAGAAAATGCTAGTCTTTGATAGGACTAGCTTCTCCCCCTCTTATTCCGGCATTCTGCAGTTAGTCCATAGATACTACCCCTTTCATTGATACCGATGCATAAGTAGTGTAGATCCTTGCTTGCGAGTACTTTGGATGAGTACTCACAGTTGCTTTGCTTCCTCTTTTCCACCTTTTTCCATTCTTCTCGGATGTCGCGACCAGATAGTGGAGCCCAGGATCCAGACGACACCACCGACGACTACTACTACCCCAAGGGTGCCTACTACTACGTGGAGACCGCCGACGACCAGGAGTAGTTAGGAGGCTCCCAGGCAGGAGGCCTTGCCTTTTCGATCGATCTTGCTTTTGTGCTAGCCTTCTTAAGGCAAACTTGTTTAACTCATGTCTATACTCAGATAATGTTGCTTCCGCTGACTATTATGTATTCGAGCTTATGTATTCGAGTCCTCGAGGCCCCTGGCTTGTAATATAAAGCTTGCATTAATTTAATTTGTGTCTAGATTTGTGTTGTGATATCTTCTCGTGGGTCCCTGATCTTGATCGTACACATTTGCGTGTATGATTAGTGTAAGATTGAATCGGGGGCGTCACAAGTTGGTATCAGAGCCGACTGCCTGTAGGATCCCCCTTTCCAACTCCTTGGCCAAAGTTGAGTCTAGTCATCCAAAACTGTTTTACTAACTTGGTTGTGTGGCTTACGGGCCCACGTCACCATTGGGTGGTATTAGTATCTTTTATTCCTCGTCTATACTCTGGGACTTTCATGTCTCGTCTATTCGGGTTAAACATTTTACTAACTCTAACATTAGGCTCTCGTACCCACTTCCTCCCGGTGGACCCCTTCATTCCAGGTGATGGCTTGATTCATCAGAAGACCCCGAAGATACTCTCCGATGTTATCCCGATAACTTGTGTGAATCGCGTTTGCAATTCCCTACCACCGGTAAGTCCCTATGAATACTGCATGTCCATGTCACTCGTACCTTCATCCCCAGTTACTCTTGTTATTACAAGATGCCCCGAAATACTCCCTGTTGTCCCGAGAATCCTTTGAGTTTACTGCCTTGCAGTTCATTACCACATGAATGCCCTTACGAATAACTCCTCATACTTACCGGGGATGCAGTCATCCCCAGTTATTCATATGTTTTGTAATATTCTCTGAAATGTTCTTCGATCTTACGAAGTCCTCAGTAGCCTATTGCTCCTGAAATTCTTGCCTTCCTGCAATATGGTTAATTCCATATGTCTAGTAATCTTCGTTGACATCCTTTGTCATTGTCATTTTGAGCCATTGATTTGATATGTTTGTGAATGGTCGCAATCATCAGTCAAAACTAGAATTCATCCTTTCGGCTCAGACGTCACTCCGCACATGAGCTGGTACTTGGCCAATCAAACCTTGATTGATTGCCCATCTAATTATATTCAGCTCACTCATCCTTTGATCAGAGCAATTGCTTATGATCCCCCGTTTTGGAGATCATAATTCCTTTGCAATTAAGATTCGGATTATTCAGATGTTCTATAAACCGATGCCTTTGCATTCTTTCTCCCTCTGATTGAGTACTGATACTCACATCAGATTCGTTGCGGTCCGCGAGACTCTTCATTGGATTATTATCTGAGAGTCCTTCACATTCTTCACCTTGTGAGTTCTTTCCCCGATACATAATGCCTTTGGTAAATCGTATTATCTGATTTTGCCGACCATGCTCTGCTTTCGAGCTTGTGTTATTTACTCTTGCTTGTGCTATATGTTCCTAAGATGCCCCGATGGGTTGAACCTATGCCTTCCCTAAACTGTATGAACCCGAAAGTTTTCATGGGTCATGCTCTACTGGTGTTACGCCGGATCGAATTTCAACATTACAACTTCTTCGAAAGCGAGAAGTGAATGAAAAGTTGTGCATTGGAGAAGTGGGAGTCGACCTTGAACTTTGTGTTCATGCCCATGGACACGATGTAGATCTTGTCATAGAAGCTTCTCTTCAATTAAGTATTCCCTTGGTATAAGTTCGTCTTAAATCTGGGATTCTGTCTTTTGCAATCGTGGTTCCGGTCATATTGATATTCTTTGATTCCTTTTCTCAGACAAGTTAAAGCACTTGTCTTCTGTAGATTAATGCATCTCCGCAACCTCTATTTTTATCTTCCCTTGAGTATTACCCTCTAGTATCTCGAGAATAACAAGGAACTGTCTTGCTTACTATGAGTCTTCATCTAGTATAACTTCTCACCGATTTCAGTTTCCCCTCAAGTTTTGAGTTATTAGTCACTCAAGAACACCGATAAGTGAATCGATTCCACACTCTGTTTCAATAACTCTAAGTAATTGTTGCTGCTTACGAGTTTAATAATCCTTCAAGTCATTCCTAGCCTGTTAGGCTATATCATTTTTGTGATGATTTTAACTGTGTTACCTGGTCCTTCTTCTCAGAGCACAAATTTCGACGATGAGGTAATCTTACGTCGATCTTCCTCGTCATATCTTTTCGCCTTGAACAACAAGCTGGATTTCTAGTTTGTGTCGTACCCGTGGTTCTAGTAAACTTTCGCTTTATCATTCCTTGACTTGATGTTATCGTCGATTGATTACATCTTCATGAAATCTCTCGACAAATGTGTCATGATCATCATCAACATTCTGAGCTCTTCCAGGATATTAATCGAATTCATGATGAGAAATGCAATCCTTGCCCCTCGATGATTTGTGTTATCATCGACAACATCCTTGCCTTCCCCAACACAAACTTGTTCATATAATTTTGGAAATACATCCTTTTTGACATGTCGATGGATTGTTGCTGAGCTCGTTGTCCACACCCTCATCTTTTCCTTGCTGAAATTGTATGACTTATTTTCTAAGTTGTTTCCGATGGATCCTTTGTGTATCCAAAGTATGACCTTTGCTTGAAAACCATGTCAATGCTATCTCGAAGCATGTCTGTGGTAATCTGATCTTCAATAAGAACATTTGAAGCACGATACTAAATTTTCTTTTTCAATTATCCAAACCCCGTTGTATGGGTAATGTCATGAAATTCCTATCCCCTTACCTAAATGGTTTTATACTTCTATCCTGTCATGGATATCATGCTCTGCTTGTCCTTGGGAAGGATATACTCCTGAAATATGTGTTTAAAAACATTTTCCTTTCCATTGTTCTATTTAATCTGATAATTGCATCTTCCTTTCCATTGTCTTGTTTAACCTTTCTTGTGATCTATATGATCTAAGCAGAAATAATTCCCTGCTTGTGTAGACACCTCGGTGTATAACTCTGTTAGTAAGAGACCCTATTACTACCGTTGACAACATTCTGGTAACCACCGATGGACGAGAACTTTGCCTATTGGTCCACCTCGTTTTTACGAGCAGGAATATGGTTCTCTTCGTCCCTCGCCCTTGGTACCGACGTTGTTGCCGACATAAGTGACAGGCTATCCTCTGACATGCCTTGCTACCATGACCGTATGAGATGTCACCACTCTTCCAACTCTTAACCCGCATGGTGGGCCCATAAACCACAGTTCCACAGGATCGAAACCGACTCTCATGTACACCCTTGTTTCTAAAAGATATTCCTCATGCTTGGCTTCATTTGTAATTCACGATCCACCTTCCAAGAGATCATCAAATCTGGTATCAGACGCAATACTTATTCTCGTTGCTCTGGACCCCTTTACACTTTGTTTCAGGCATCAAACGATTGCCTACCCGCTCGAAACTTCCTATTGTACCTTCATATTTTGCTCTCGATGTTTTCTTAAGTTTCAACTCAAGAGATACTTCTGCCGCTTTCCCTGAATTGTTCACCAGATAATTAACCCTATAAGGGTCAGTTCTCCCGAAGTTACTATTTACTTCCCCACTTAAATCTTGGGACGAGATTTCTTGTAGTGGATGAGATTTGTAACACCCCCGGTGTCATGCTACAGTAATCCCCTGTTAATGGTGCCATGTCACCATGTTACTGTTGCTAATCTTCACTTGATCCAAATCACAATTCAAATTCAAATCTAATCTAAAGTCAAAAATTCATATTTGTCAGACATGAAATCTAAAATGTTCATCATGT
This sequence comes from Triticum aestivum, assembly GCF_018294505.1. Taxonomy (NCBI): domain Eukaryota; kingdom Viridiplantae; phylum Streptophyta; class Magnoliopsida; order Poales; family Poaceae; genus Triticum; species Triticum aestivum. Next base: position 74,690,625 of record NC_057814.1, on the reverse strand, counting down.
GGCAAATAATCCATAACTAATATTGGTGGTGAACCAACATTTTTGCAAAATGTTTAAGTGGCCTAAACTACTTAAAACAGTGACCTAAGCAATAATTTAAATGCCTTTTTAATTTATAAAAGTGGCAAACTTTTCAAAAGCCTCACAATGTTTTTTGTGGAAGTGCACAAATTCTTGAAATTGTTTTGGCCAGTGGCATAATTTTGCAAAGTCATTAGTGGCTAAAAGAAAATGCAAAAGCTCCTGAGAAAAAAAAAACAGAAAAAAGGGAACCCCCCTGCCCCTGGGCCTAAGGCCACAGAGGCAGGCCCATCTCCCCTCCCGGGTCGCTCTCCTTTCCCTCATGTTCCCCCGGTGCGCACCGCTACAGGGGCTCGTCGCCGCCCGACCACCTCGCCGTCCCCGCCGACGGGATAAGGCCGCCACGCCCACGCCTCCTCGGTTCCCTCTCCCACTCACCTCGCTCTCCCTCTTGGCCTCTCCCTCTCCCCTCAAATCCACCTCTCCCCTCTCCTCTCACTCGATCCCGAGCGCGCCCGTCGCATGGCCCCGTCCTAGCTGCGGCCATCGTCGCCTCCTCGCCTCACCACCGTGCCAGCTCGCTCCGCCTCCATCCTCTATGTCGTCTGCAACCACAGGAGCGAGACGGGAGCCACCACAGCGAGGGGATCGAGCTCATCCACGTCTTCGGTCGCCGGTGATCCTCGTCGTCTCCGGCAAACCCTGCAGCTACTAATCCGTCGAGGGTCTCTCATGGCCGCTCGGTGAGCTCCACGCCTTCCTTCCGCCTCTTCTCTGTGCTGCCTGTCGTCGCCCGTAGCCGCCGCGCCATGTTTGCCCGAACGGAGCTCCGCCGTCGTTGCTGCTGCTATCACCACCGACGCTGTCGAGCTCAACTGGGCTAGCAGTCGTGCTCGCCGTAGCCGTAGGATTCGAACGCGCCATTTGCCGCTGCTCGCCGTGCCCGGAGTCGCTGTTTCAATACTCACCCGAACGTCACCGCCGCCTGCGCTCGTCGTCGGTGTGCCTCCGGTGACCAAATGGTCACGGGCCAGCGCCCCTTGCACTCGCCGCCTCACGTCCGTCTCGCCTGGCCTCTCAATTCGCTCGCTAACGCGCTGCATCGCTGTTTCCTCTCGCGCCTGACTCCGGCCGTCCGCCGATGAGCTCGCCGCACTCGATTCCGGTCACCTTGCCGCCACAACCACCACCGTTGGACGTGGCGCAGCCGTAGCTTTCGAACGCGTCCGAAAACTCGAGGAACGGTGCCCTGTTCATGTTTTCTGACCACCTCCCGAGTCACGCCGCCGCGTTTTGCCTTGCCGACGTCGCTCCGGTGCCGTCCGTCGACGTGGCTAGGCGGGGCCCACCCCTGGGTCACTGCCAGTGGGCCATGGGGGCCCCATTGACTGGGTTGACCCAGTCAACATGCTGACTGGGCATCCCAGTGGCACTGACATGCGGGCCCCACCGCATAATTAAACTAATTAAAATGATTTTATAAATAAACTTAATTAGTTAGTTTAATGGGTCACTGACATGTGGGGCCCAGCTGTTAATTAACTCTGTTTAATTAAAATAAACCTCCGTTAGCCCCACTGTTTAGGACAAGTGGGCCCCACTGGTCATTTTGACCAGTCAACTGGTCTGTTCACTCTGACGTCGCAGTGACAACATGCTGACGCACTAATCTCTTTCTGTTAAAATAAACAAATCCAGAAAATGGTTTAATCTTTGAAAACTCATAGGAAATAAACCGTAGCTCGGATGAAAATGTTTTCTACATGAAAGTTGCTCAGAAAAATCCAACAAATCCGAATACGCGGTCCGTTCATATGTCAGATGGCTCTAACTATCTGAACATGGAACTTTCCCCCTCCGGTCATCTGTCTGACACAGGTCCGGAACCGGGAAAACATTCCCGGTTGAATTTCCCCTTCACCTATATCGTGTAGCCGTAGGTTATGTCACACCCGACACAACATATTGCCATGTTATGCATTATGATGCTTTGTTTGCTTTATATTTATTGTTTCTCCCCCCTCTTTTCTCCGGTAGACCCCGAGACCAATGTTGTCCCTGTGATCGACTACGTCAACGACGACACTTCTCCCTTTTCAGCAGAGCTTCCAGGCAAGCCCCCCCTTTGATCATCCCGATATCGCCCATTCCATTCTCTCATGCCTGCATTAGATTTTGCTACTGTAATTGTTTGCTCCTATTCTGATGCATAGCCTGCTTTTGTATCTGCTGTTGTACCTTATCTGCTTACTCTAAACTGCTTAGTATAGGTTGGTTAGTGATCCATCAGTGACCCCCACCTTGTCCTTGTTGCCTGCTACCTCTTGAGCACTACGTTGGTTTTCCCTTGAAGAGGAAAGAGTGATGCAGTAAAGTAGCGTAAGTATTTCCCTCAGTTTTTGAGAACCAAGGTATCAATCCAGTAGGAGACCACGCGCGAGTCCCACGCACCTACACAAACAAATAAGAACCTCACAACCAACGCGATAAAGGGGTTGTCAATCCCTTCACGGTCACTTACGAGAGTGAGATCTGATAGATATGATAAGATAATATTTTTGGTATTTTTATGATAAAGAGAAATAAAGATGCAAAGTAAAATAAACGGCAATAGAAATAGCTAAGTGTTGGAAGATTAATATGATGGAAAATAGACCCAGGGGCCATAGGTTTCACTAGTGGCTTCTCTCAAGAGCATAGGTATTACGGTGGGTAAACGAATACTGTCGAGCAATTGATAGAATTGAGCATAGTTATGAGAATATCTAGGTATGATCATGTATATAGGCATCACGTCCGCGACAAGTAGACCGAAACGATTCTGCATCTACTACTATTACTCCACACATCGACCGCTATCCAGCATGCATCTAGAGTATTAAGTTCATAAGAACAGAGTAATGCTTTAAGCAAGATGACATGATGTAGAGGGATAAACTCATGCAATACGATATAAACCCCATCTTTTTATCCTCGATGGCAACAATACAATACGTGTCGTTTCCCTTGCTATCACTGGGATCGAGTACCGCAAGATTGAACCCAAAGCTAAGCACTTCTCCCATTGCAAGAAAGATCAATATAGTAGGCCAAACCAAACTGATAATTCGAAGAGACTTGCAAAGATAACCAATCATACATAAAAGAATTCAGAGGAGATTCAAATATTGTTCATAGATAAACTTGATCATAAACCCACAATTCATTGGATCTCGACAAACACACCGCAAAAGAAGATTACATCGAATAGATCTCTAAGAAGATCGAGGAGAACTTTGTATTGAGATCCAAAGAGAGAGAAGAAGCCATCTAGCTAATAACTATGGACCCGAAGGTCTGAGGTAAACTACTCACACATCATCGGAGAGGCTATGGTGTTGATGTAGAAGCCCTCCGTGATCAGTGCCCCCTCCGGCGGAGCACCAGAAAAGGCCCCAAGATGGGATCTCACGGGTACAGAAGGTTGTGGCGGTGGAAATAGGGTTTTGGCTCCATATATGATGTTTCCAGGGTACATGGGTATATATAGGAGGAAGAAGTACGTCGGTGGAGCAACGAGGGGCCCACGAGGGTGGAGGGCGCGCCCAGGGGGGTAGGCGCGCCCCCTTCCTCGTGCCTTCCTCGTTGATTACTTTACGTAGACTCCAAGTCCTCTGGATCACGTTTGTTTCGAAAATCACGTTCCCGAAGGTTTCATTCCGTTTGGACTCCGTTTGATATCCTTTTCCTTCGAAACACTGAAATAGGCAAAAAAACAGCAATTTGGGCTGGGCCTCCGGTTAATAGGTTAGTCCCAAAAATAATATAAAAGTGTATAATAAAGCCCATTAATCATCCAAAACAGAATATAATATAGCATGGAACAATCAAAAATTATAGATACGTTGGAGACGTATCATTGCCCCTGCTTCATCATCGAAGACCCGATCAATGGGATCAAAGACCAGGCCCCGGCACCGCACATCACTTTCCCCTTAGTTGCTCGACACTACTGGGTTACTATCAAGTGCCGAGGGTGAGACCTCATCAGCACTTCTGATGTTAACCCTGTAGTGTAGCTATTCGGTCGTGGTCATCGAGGGTGATTCCACCTTTACCACTTCCGATACGACTCTCAATCGTGGTCATCGTGCAACTCCTCAATTGTGAACCTCGAGGTAGGTTCCTCTTACGTTCACCTTGATGATTACATCGAGTGGAATCCATCGAGGGTGATTCCTCAGGGTTCCCCTTGGCGTTAGACACACAGTTACTATGGTTACTATGACTTTACACTAAACCATGTTACTAAAGACGGGTCGGCCCTGAGGGGTACCCGCGCGAGCTTAATTACGAGTGATGTGGAGTCGAGTTGACCTGAAAGGTGTCCGCGAGATAATTACGAGGCGTGGCGGGCATTCTTAGCCCTTGCCACAAGTCCTCGAGACGGGGCGACGGGGTCACATCTTTCGTGAGTCTCTGCTTGTTACCGCGCGTTCCTAATCCACTACGATTTGGATATTTGATCCAAGGGGCCTCTGGCCTGATAGCACTAACCATCACATGGGCATAGTATGGGCGTTCTGCGCCGTATGCATTAGCCGAAGCATAATAGACGTCATGCGGCTGAGCGGCGCGCGCCGGGGTGGACTGGTAAGCACCTGCCTTTTTAAGGAGGTAGCTAGGTCTACTCACCGGCGCATTCGCAACGTGCAGGAGTTCCCGGGGCGATGGCCCATGACCCCTGGGGGCACAGGTTTAGTCCGGCGTGCTGACCTCTCTATTTAGCCTAGGTCGGGTTGCGGCGTATTGTTTGGCCGAGGCCGCATGACCCAGGAAAGTGTGTCCGGACGGAGTTAATTGAGCGTGGTGGGTAAGTTGGTGCACCCCTGCAGGGAAGAAAACATCTATCGATAGCCTGTCCTATGGTAACAGACACTCGGAGTTGTATCCCGATCGATACAACTAGAATTGGATGCTAAGGCATGATTTGGATATGTTGCTTCGGGAGTCGAGAAAGGATCCCGGAGCGTTGATACAACAACATAAATATGACTTATGTTATACTACTCTACTCCCTCCTGTTGCTGCAAGATGGTGGTTTCCAGAAGATGATAGTCTTCGATAGGACTAGCTTCTCCCCCTCTTATTCTGGCATTCTGCAGTTAGTCCACAGATACTACCCCTTTCATTGATACCGATGCATAAGTAGTGTAGATCCTTGCTTGCGAGTACTTTGGATGAGTACTCCCGGTTGCTTTGCTTCCTCTTTTTCCCCTTTTTCCATTCTTCTCGGATGTCGCGACCAGATGGTGGAGCCCAGGATCCAGACGACACCACCGACGACTACTACTACCCCGAGGGTGCCTACTACTACGTGGAGACCGCTGACGACCAGGAGTAGTTAGGAGGCTCCCAGGCAGCAGGTGATACGTCTCCAACGTATCTATAATTTATGAAGTATTCATGCTATTATATTATCTGTTTTGGACGTTTATGGGCTTTATTATACACTTTTATATTATTTTTGGGACTAACCTATTAACCCAGAGCCCAGTGCCAGTTTCTGTTTTTCTCTTGTTTCAGTGTTTCGCAGAAAAGGAATATCAAACGGAGTCCAAACGGAATGAAACCTTCGGGAGAGTTATTTTTGGAACGGAAGCAATCCTGAAGACTTGGAGTATATGTAAGGGAAGCAACGAGGAAGGCACGGCGCAGGGGGGCGCGCCCACCCCCCGGGCGTGCCCTCCACCCTCGTGGCTCCCCTGACCGACTTCTTTCGCCTATATATATATATATATATATATATATATATATATATATATATATATATATATATATATATATATCCATATACCCTAAAACCTTCGGGACCCTATTTCGGCACCCTGCCGGAGGGGGGATCCCTCACCAGTGGCCATCTTCATCATCCCGGCGCTCTCCATGACGAGGAGGGAGTAGTTCACCCTCGGGGTTGAGGGTATGTACCAGTAGCTATGTGTTTGATCTCTCTCTCTCTCTCGTGTTCTTGAGGTGGTACGATCTTGATGTATCGCGAGCTTTGCTATTATAGTTGGATCTTATGATGTTTCTTCCCCTCTACTCTCTTGTAATGGATTGAGTTTTCCCTTTCAAGTTATCTTATCGGATTGAGTCTTTAAGGATTTGAGAACACTTGATGTATGTCTTGCATGGGATACCCGTTGTGACAATGGGGTATTCTATTGATTCACTTGATGTATGTTTTGGTGATCAACTTGTGGGTTCCGCCCATGAACCTATGCATAGGGGTTGGCACACGTTTTCGTCTTGAATCTCCGGTAGAAACTTTGGGGCACTCTTTGAAGTTCTTTGTGTTGGTTGAATAGATGAATCTGAGATTGTGTGATGCATATCGTATAATCATACCCACGGATACTTGAGGTGACATTGGAGTATCTAGGTGACATTAGGGTTTTGGTTGATTTGTGTCTTAAGGTGTTATTCTAGTACGTGTGATAGATCGAACGGAAAGAATAACTTCGTGTTATTTTACTACGGACTCTTGAATAGATCGATCAGAAAGGATAACTTTGAGGTGGTTTCGTACCCTACAATAATCTCTTCGTTTGTTCTCCGCTATTAGTGACTTTGGAGTGACTCTTTGTTGCATGTTGAGGAATAGTTATATGATCCAGTTATGTTATTATTGTTGAGAGAACTTGCACTAGTGAAAGTATGAACCCTAGGCCTTGTTTCCTAGCATTGCAATACCGTTTGTGCTCACTTTTATCATTAGTTACCTTGCTGTTTTTATATTTTCAGATTACAAAAACCTATATCTACCATCCATATTGCACCTGTATCACCATCTCTTCGCCGAACTAGTGCACCTATACAATTCACCATTGTATTGGGTGTGTTGGGGACACAAGAGACTCTTTGTTATTTGGTTGCAGGGTTGCTTGAGAGAGACCATCTTCATCCTACGCCTCCCACGGATTGATAAACCTTAGGTCATCCACTTGAGGAAATTTGCTACTGTCCTACAAACCTCTGCACTTGGAGGCCCAACAACGTCTACAAGAAGAAGGTTGTGTAGTAGACATCAGCAGGCCTTGCCTTTTCGATCAATGTTGCTTTTGTGCTAGCCTTCTTAAGGCAAACTTGTTTAACTCATGTTTGTACTCAGATAATGTTGCTTCCGCTGACTTTTGTGTATTCGAGCCCTCGAGGCCCCTGGCTTGTAATATAAAGCTTGCATTAATTTAATTTGTGTCTAGAGTTGTGTTGTGATATCTTCCCGTGAGTCCCTGATCTTGATCGTACACATTTGCGTGTATGATTAGTGTACGATTGAATCGGGGGCGTCACACGTACGTTGTTCCCTTTGTCATCGGCATGTTACTTGCCCGAGATTCGATCGTCAGTATCCTCATACATAGTTCAGTCTCATTACTGGCAAGTCTCTTTACTCATTCCGTAATGCATCATCCCGTAACTAACTCATTAGTCACATTTCTTACAAGGCTTATAGTGATGTGCATTACCGAGAGGGCCCAGAGATACCTCTCCGATACTCGGAGTGACAAATCCTGATCTTGATCTATGCCAACTCAACAAACACCATCGGAGACACCTGTAGAGCATCTGTATAATCACCCAATTACGTTGTGACGTTTGATAGCACACAAGGTGTTCCTCTGGTATTCGGGAGTTGTATAATCTCATAGTCAGAGGAACATGTATAAGTCATGAAGAAAGCAATAGCAATAAAACTGAATGATCAACATGCTAAGCTAACGGATGGGTCTTGTCCATCACATCATTTTCCTAATGATGTGATCCCATTTATCAAATAACAACACATGTCTATGGTCAGAAAACTTAACCATCTTTGATTAACGAGCTAGTCAAGTAGAGGCATACTAGGGACACTTTGTTTTGTCTATGTATTCACACATGTATCAAGTTTCCGGTTAATACAATTCTAGAGTGAATAATAAATATTTATCATGATATAAGGAAATATAAATAACATATTTATTATTGCCTATAGGGCATATTTCCTTCAATAACAACATATGTTGTTCCCTTTGTCATCGGTATGTTACTTGCCCGAGATTCGATCGTCGGTATCATCATACCTAGTTCAATCTCGTTACCGGCAAGTCTCTTTACTCGTTCCGTAATACTTCATCCCGCAACTAACTCATTAGTCACATTGCTTGCAAGGCTTATAGTGATGAGCATTACCGAGAGGGCCCAGAGATACCTCTCTGAAACACGGAGTGACAAATCCTAATCTCGATCTATGCCAACCCAACAAATACCTTCAGAGACACCTATAGAGCATATTTATAATCACCCATTTACGTTGTAACGTTTTATAGCACACAAAGTGTTCCTCCGGTATTCGGGAGTTGCATAATCTCATAGTTTGAGGAACATGTATAAGTCATGAAGAAAGCAGTAGCAATGAAACTGTAACGATCATAATGCTAAGCTAACGAATGGGTCTTGTCCATCACATCATTCTCCTAATGATGTGATCCCGGTCATCAAATGCCAACACATGTCTATGGTTAGGAAACATAACCATCTTTGATAAATGAGCTAGTCAAGTAGAGGCATACTAGGGACACTTATGTTTTGTCTATGTATTCACACATGTACTAAGTTTCCGGTTAATACAATTCTAGCATGAATAATAAACATTTATCATGAAATAAGGAAATAAATAATAACTTTATTATTGCCTCTAGGGCATATTTCCTTCAGTCTCCCATTTGCACTAGAGTCAATAATCTAGATTACAAAGTAATTATTCTAACACCCATGGAGTTTTGGTGCTGATCATGTTTTGCTCGTGGAAGAGGCATAGTCAACGGGTCTGCAACATTTAGATCCGTATGTATCTTGCAAATCTCTATGTCCCCTTTCGACACTTGATGGCGGATGGAATTGAAGCGTCTCTTGATGCGTTTGGTTCTCTTGTGAAATCTGGATTCCTTTGCCAAGGCAATTGCACCAGTATTGTCACAAAAGATTTTCATTGGATCCGATGCACTAGGTATGACACGTAGATCGGATATGAACTCCTTCATCCAGACTCCTTCATTTGCTGCTTCCGAAGCAGCTATGTACTCCGCTTCACACGTAGATCCCGCCACGACGCTTTGCTTGGAACTGCACCAACTGACAGCTCCACCATTCAATAAAAATACGTATCCGGATTGTGACTTACAGTCATCCGGATCAATTTCAAAGCTTGCATCAACGTAACCATTTACGACAAGCTCTTTGTCACCTCCATAAACAAGAAACATATCCTTAGTCCTTTTCAGGTATTTTAGGATGTTCTTGACCGCTGTCCAGTGATCCATTCCTAGATTACTTTGGTACCTCCCTGCTAAACTTATAGCAAGGCACACATCAGATCTGGTACACAGCATTGCATACATGATAGAACCTATGGCTGAAGCATAGGGAATGACTTTCATTTTCTCTCTATCTTCTGCAGTGGTCGGGCATTGAGTCTGACTCAATTTCACACCTTGTAACACAGGCAAGAACCCTTTCTTTGACTGATCCATTTTGAACTTCTTCAAAACTTTATCAAGGTATGTGCTTTGTGAAAGTCCAATTAAGCATCTTGATCTATCTCTATAGATCTTGATGCCCAATATGTAAGCAGCTTCACCAAGGTCTTTCATAGAAAAACTCTTATTCAAGTATCCTTTTATGCTATCCAGAGATTCTATATCATTTCCAATTAACAATATGTCATCCAGATATAATATTAGAAATGCTATAGAGCCCTCACTCACTTTCTTGTAAATACAGGCTTCTCCAAAAGTCTGTATAAAACCATATGCTTTGATCACACTATCAAAACGTTTATTCCAACTCCGAGAGGCTTGCACCAGTCCATAAATGGATCGCTGGAGCTTGCACACTTTGTTAGCACCCTTTGGATCGACAAAACCTTCTGGTTGCATCATATACAACTCTTCTTTCAGAAATCCATTCAGGAATGCAGTTTTGACGTCCATTTGCCAAATTTCATAATCATAAAATGCGGCAATTGCTAACATGATTCAGACAGACTTAAGCATCGGTACGGGTGAGCAAGTCTCATCGTAGTCAACTCCTTGAACTTGTCGAAAACCTTTTGCAACAAGTCGATCTTTGTAGACAGTGACATTACCGTCAGCGTCGGTCTTCTTCTTGAAGATCCATTTATTTTCTATGGCTTGCCGATCATCGGGAAAATCCACCAAAGTCCACACTTTGTTCTCATACATGGATCCCATCTCTTTTCATGGCCTCAAGCCATTTCGCGGAACCTGGGCACATCATCGCTTCCTCATAGTTCGTAGGTTCGTCATGGTCAAGTAACATGACCTCCAGAACAGGATTACCGTACCACTCTGGTGCGGACCGTACTCTAGTTGACCTACGAGGTTCTGTAGTAACTTGATATGAAGTTTCATTATCATCATCATTAGCTTCCTCACTAATTGGTGCAGGAATCACTGGAACTGATTTCTGTGATAAACTACTTTCCAATTCGGGAGAAGGTAAAATTACCTCATCAAGTTCTAATTTCCTCCCACTCACTTCTTTCGAGAGAAATTCCTTCTCTAGAAAGGATCCATTCTTAGCAACGAATATTTTGCCTTCGGATCTGTGATAGAAGGTGTACCCAACAGTTTCCTTTGGGTATCCTATGAAGATGCACTTCTTCGATTTGGGTTCGAGCTTATCAGGTTGAAGCTTTTTCACATAAGCATCGCAGCCCCAAACTTTAAGAAACGACAACTTTGGTTTCTTGCCAAACCACAGTTCATAAGGCGTCGTCTCAACGGATTTTGATGGTGCCCTATTTAAAGTGGATGCAGCCGTCTATAAAACATAACCCCAAAACGATAGTGGTAAATCAGTAAGAGACATCATAGATCGCACCATATCCAATAAAGTACGGTTACGACGTTCGGACACACCATTTCGCTGTGGTGTTCCAGGTGGCGTAAGTTGTGAAACTATTCCACATTGTTTCAAATGAAGACCAAACTCGTAACTCAAATATTCGCCTCCACGATCAGATCGTAGAAACTTTATTTTCTTGTTACGATGATTTTCCACTTCACTCTGAAATTCTTTGAACTTTTCAAATGTTTCAGACTTATGCTTCATTAAGTAGATATAACCATATCTGCTCAAATCATCTGTGAAGGTAAGAAAATAATGATACCCGCCAAGAGCCTCAACACTCATTGGACCACATACATCGGTATGTATTGTTTCCAATAAGTCAGTAGCTCGTTCCATTGTTCCGGAGAATGGAGTTTTAGTCATCTTGCCCATGAGGCACGGTTCGCAAGCACCAAGTGATTCATAATGAAGTGATTCCAAAAGTCCATCAGCATGGAGTTTCTTCATGCGCTTTATACTGATATGACCTAAACGGCAGTGCCACAAATAAGTTGCACTATCATTATCAACTTTGCATCTTTTGGCTTCAATATTATGAACATGTGTATCATTACAATCGAGATTCAACAAAAATAGACCACTCAGCAAGGGTGCATGACCATAAAAGATATTACTCATATGAATAGAACCACCATTATTCTCTGATTTAAATGAATAACCATCTCGCATCAAACAAGATCCAGATATAATGTTCATGCTCAACGCTGGCACCAAATAACAATTATTTAGGTCTAAAACTAATCCCGAAGGTAGATGTAGAGGTAGCGTGCCGACGGAGATCACATCGACCTTGGAACAATTTCCCACGCGCATCGTCACCTCGTCCTTAGCCAATCTTCTTCTAATCTGCAGCCCCTGTTTTGAGTTGCAAATATGAGCAACAGAACCAGTATCAAATACCGAGGCGCTACTACGAGCATTAGTAAGGTACACATCAATAACATGTATATCAAATATACCTTTCACTTTGCCATCCTTCTTATCCGCCAAATACTTGGGGAAGTTCCTCTTCCAGTGACCAGTCCCTTTGCAGTAGAAGCACTTAGTTTCAGGCTTAGGTCCAGACTTGGGTTTCTTCTCCTGAGCAGCAACTTTCTTGTCGTTCTTCTTGAAGTTCCCCTTCTTCCCTTTTCCCTTTTTCTGGAAACTAGTGGTCTTTTTGACCATCAACACTTGAAGCTCTTTTTTGATTTCTACCTCCACAGCCTTTAGCATTGCGAAGAGCTCGGGAATTGTCTTGTTCATCCCTTGCATATTATAGTTCATCATGAAGCCTTTATAGCTTGGTGGCAGTGATTGAAGAACTCTGTCAATGACATTCTCATCAGGAAGATTAACTCCCAACTGAGTCAAGTGGATATGGTACCCAGACATTCTGAGTATGTGTTCACTGACAAAACTATTCTCCTCCATTTTGCAGCTATAGAACTTGTTGGAGACTTCATATCTCTCAACTCGGGCATTTGCTTGAAATATTAACTTCAACTCTTGGAACATCTCATATGCTCCATAATGTTCAAAATGTCTTCGAAGTCCCGATTCTAAGCCGTGAAGCATGGCACACTGAACTCTCGAGTAGTCATCAGCTTTGCTCTGCCAGACGTTCTTAATGTCATCAGTAGCGTTTGCAGCAGGCCTAGCACCTAGCGGTGTTTCCAGGACGTAATTCTTCTGTGCAGCAATGAGGATAATCCTCAAGTTACGGACCCAGTCCGTATAGTTGCTGCCATCATATTTCAACTTAGCTTTCTCTAGGAACACATTAAAATTCAAAGGAACGGTAGCACGGGCCATTGATCTACAATAACATAGACATGCAAAATAACTATCAGGACTAAGTTCATGATAAATTAAAGTTTAATTAATCATATTACTCAAGAACTCCCACTTAGATAGACATCCCTCAAGTCATCTAAATGATCACGTGATCCAAATGAACTAAACCATGTCCGATCATCACGTGAGATGGAGTAGTTTTCAATGGTGAACATCACTATGTTGATCATATCTACTATATGATTCACGTTCGACCTTTCGGTCTCCGTGTTCCGAGGCCATGTCTGCATATGCTAGGCTCGTCAAGTTTAACCCGAGTACTCTACGTGTGCAAAACTGGCTTGCACCCGTTGTATGTGAACGTAGAGCTTATCACACCCGATCATCACGTGGTGTCTCGGCACGACAAACTGTAGCAACGGTGCATACTCAGGGAGAACACTTATACCTTGAAATTTTGTAAGGGATCATCTTATAATGCTACCGTCGTACTAAGCAAAATAAGATGCATAAAAGATAAACATCACATGCAATCAAAAATATGTGACATGATATGGCCATCATCATCTTGTGCTCATGATCTCCATCACCGAAGCATCGTCATGATCTCCATCGTCACCGGCGTGACAACTTGATCTCCATCGTAGCATCGTTGTCGTCTTGCCAACTATTGCTTCTACGACTATCGCTACCGCTTAGTGATAAAGTAAAACAATTACATGGCGATTGCATTGCATACAATAAAGCGACAACCATATGGCTCCTGCCAGTTGCCGATAACTCTGTTAGAAAACATGATCATCTCATACAACAATTTATATCACATCATGTCTTGACCATATCACATCACAGCAAGCCCTGCAAAAACAAGTTAGACGTCCTCTACTTTGTTGTTGCAAGTTTTATGTGGCTGCTGCGGGCTTCTAGCAAGAACCGTTCTGACCTACGCATCAAAACCACAACGATTTTTCGTCAAGTGTGTTGTTTTAACCTTCAACAAGGAATGGGCGTAGTCAAACTCGATTCAACTAAAGTTGGAGAAACAGACACCCACTAGCCACCTATGTGCGAGGCACGTTAGTAGAACCAGTCTCATGAACGCGGTCATGTAATGTCGGTCTGGGCCGCTTTATCCAACAATACCGCCGAATCAAAGTAAGACGTTGCTGGTAAGCAGCATGACTATTACCGCCCACAACTCTTTGTGTTCTACTCGTGCATATAACATCTACGCATAGACCTGGCTCGGATGCCACTGTTGGCGAACACAGTAATTTCAAAAAAAATCCTACGATCACGCAAGATCTATCTAGGAGATGCATAGCAACGAGAGGGGAGAGTGTGTCCACATACCCTCATAGACCGAAAGCGGAAGCGTTTAGTAACACGGTTGATGTAGTCTAACTTCGTCGTGATCCAACCAATCCAAGTACTGAACGTACGGCAACTCCGCGTTCAGCACACCTACAGCTCGATGACGTCCCTCGTGCTCTTGATCCAGTTGAGGACGAGGGTGAGTTCCTTCAGCACGATGGCGTGGTGATGGTGATGATGATGTTACCGGCGCAGGGCTTCACCTAAGCACTACGGCGATATGATCGAGGTGTGTAACTGTGGAGGGGGGCACCGCACATGGCTAAAAGATCAACTTGTGTGTTCTAGGGTGCCCCCTGCCCCCATATATAAAGGAGGGAGGGGGAGGCCGGACGGCCCTAGGGGCGCGCCCAAGGAGGGGGAGTCCTACTAGGACTACTAGTCCTAGTAGGATTCCTCCACAAGGAAGAGAGGGGGAAGGAAGGAGAGGGAGAGGGAGTAGGAAAGGGGGCGCCACCCCCCTTCCCTTGTCCAATTCGGACTGCTAAGGGGGGGGGCTGCCCTGGCTTCCCTCCTCTCTCTCCAATAAGGCGCATGGTGGCCCATTAGTTCCCCCGGGGGGTTCCGGTAACCCCTCCGGCACTCCGTTTTTACCCGAAACTATCCGGAACACTTCCGGTGTCCGAATAACATGGTCCAATGTATCAATCTTTATGTCTCGACTATTTCAAGACTCCTCGTCATGTCTGTGATCTCATCCGGGACTCTGAACAAACTTCGGTCATCAAAACACATAACTCATAATACAAATCTTCATCGAACGTTAAGCGTGCGGACCCTACGGGTTCGAGAACTATGTAGACATGACCGAGACACCTCTCCGGTCAATAACCAATAGCGGAACCTAGATGCTCATATTGGCTCCTACATATTCTACGAAGATCTTTATCGCTCAAACCGCATAACAACATATGTTGTTCCCTTTGTCATCGGTATGTTACTTGCCCAAGATTCGATCGTCGGTATCATCATACCTAGTTCAATCTCGTTACCGGCAAGTCTCTTTACTCGTTCCATAATACTTCATCCCGCGACTAACTCATTAGTCACATTGCTTGCAAGGCTTATAGTGATGAGCATTACCGAGAGGGCCCAGAGATAATTCTCCGAAACACGGAGTGACAAATCCTAATTTCGATCTATGTCAACCCAACAAATACCTCCGGAGACACCTGTAGAGCATCTTTATAATCACACATTTACGTTGTGACATTTGATAGCACACAAAGTGTTCCTCCGGTATTCGGGAGTTGCATAATCTCATAGTATGAGGAACATGTATAAGTCATGAAGAAAGCAGTAGCAATGAAACTGTAACGATCATAATGCTAAGCTAATGAATGGGTCTTGTCCATCACATCATTCTCCTAATGATGTGATCCCGTTCATCAAATGACAACACATGTCTATGGTTAGGAAACATAACCATCTTTGATAAATGAGCTAGTCAAGTAGAGGCATACTAGGGACACTTATGTTTTGTCTATGTATTCACACATGTACTAAGTTTCCGGTTAATACAATTCTAGCATGAATAATAAACATTTATCATGAAATAAGGAAATAAATAATAACTTTATTATTGCCTCTAGGGCATATTTCCTTCAACTAATGCGTGAGGTATCTGACAAGGTGCATATACCGAATTAGGCGATGTGTGGGCCAACTTTGCATTCTATTTTCTAGATTTTATCCACCACATGCAGGCACCTAACCCTTAAATTTTCTAGGCTGGCGACATTCGTTGGCTCTCTTCGGCTAGTTGCCACCAAGCAAGCGGATCCTATTGTTGCTACCCGATGTATATTAGTGTCGCAATGCCCTTGGACTGCATTTGTGCCGCTCCTCGATACATTGCTCGTGTTTCTGTCCTTCATGTTGCTCGTCGTGTTTGCAAGACTTTAGAGCTTCGTCATGTCTCCACATCTCTGTGGGCTTTTATTTTTCCTTGGGTGTAATTGACTATGTTTGCCCATCGGGCTGTTAAGGTTTTCGATCTGGTTTGCCTTATAAAGTGGATCAATATTTTTTAAATGAAATAATATTTATGTGGTGACCCCCCAGTGGCTGTTTAAAAAAACTCCCCCACTCGCCCACTCGCGGAAAAAAACAATTGAGTCGACTGATGACTCCACGAATATTAAGGAGAACCTGCTAGAGAAGACATTGTTGCATCAGTGATTGAAATGTTGTACCAAGTTGCATAATTTTTGTTCGTTTCACAAAAATTGTCTTTACTGGCCCACTAAAAAGGACTATGAATATGACGTGATGGACGCTCTAAGACTACAAATGAAACCCTCACACCCCCTCATCTGGTCTTCCACTTGAATGCTCGTAGCTAATGTATGTCGTCATTTCTCCCCCGCATCCACCTCAACTCTGCACCCCTCTCGTTACTGCTCCGCTATCACCTATATCAAGTTGAGGCACGAACAAACACAACTTGAGCTATTTACCCATTCTGTCAAACCGAAATACCAAACGTCATGTATGCCAACATTGGCTCCAAACACCGCCAAACATTTCTAGCATGTACCGCCTAAAATATTCATATGGACCTAGATATGTCTCGAGATTCATCTCGATTAACTCAATTTTTATCAAGACGAAGGGACTAGGAAAGTGAGCATCTTGTTTTGCAACAATAGGTTGTATCATATGTTGGCACCGACACACATGGAAACTTTTCCTTCATCTGGAGCCACCTCTGCACGCACCTCCCATGGAAATTTTGTCCACATATCACCTCCTTCCATGCATATGTCATGGCATCCGAACAAGCATAAAGAGCATTCTTCGCCATCACATGGTCCCTTGGCCGGTTTTAGCACCTATGCATCATGTCTAACAATGTCAAATCATCTCCAGTGGTAGTTGAAGATTCCTCTAGACCGAGTAGACATGGTTCCATGTCAAAAATAACCCCAGACGCTACCAAAACACACAATTTCAATGGCTTTGGCATCAGTGTGACCACCTGACTGGCCTATTTGACTATGCTGGGAAGTGTGAATATGAATTTGTTTGATTCTTGGGAGAGGGTGTTCGGGGGTGGTATTTATGCAGAGGAAAGAACATGTAGCAGTAGTAGGATCCCGTCTCATCTTTTGTGTTACCAATCGACAACTATGATTTAGTTGCACTAGCAAACTACGTAAAAGGGATAGTTTCACTTATAAACTGGATCAATCTCTTTTGAAATGAAATAATATTCATGTGGTGACCCCCCTGTGGTTGTTTTAAAAAAAACTCCCCTCCCCCTCCCTTTGAAAAAAAACAATTGAGTCGACTAATCGCTCCATGAATATTAAGGAGAACCTGCTAGAGAAGACATTGTTGCATCAGTGATTGAAAGGTTGTACCAAGTGTCCAAGTTGCATAATTTTTGTTGGTTTCACCCAAATTGTCTTTACTGGCCCACCGAAAAAAGGACTACGACTATGATGTGATGGGCGCTCTAAGACTACAAAGGAAGCCCTCACACCCCATCATCTCATCTTCCTCTTGAATGCTCGTAGCTAATGTATGTCCCTTTCCCCCCTGCATCCACCTCAACTCTGCACCACTCTCGCTACTACTTCGCTATCGCCTACATCAAGTTCAGGCACGAACAAATCCAACTTGAGTTATCTACCCATTCTGTCAAACCAAATCCCAAACCTTGTGTATGCCAACATTGGCTCCAAACGCCTCCAGACATCTCTTGCATGTACCGCCTAAAATATTCATCTGCACCTAGATATGTCTTGATATTCATCTCCATTAATTCAGTTTTTATCAAGACGAAGGGACTAGGAAAGCGAGCATCTTGTTTTGCAACAATAGGTTGTACCATAAGTTGGCACCGACACACATGGAAACTTCCCTTCATCTGGAGCCACCTCTGCATGCACCTCCCATGGAAGTTTTCTCTGCATGTCATCTCCTTCCATGCATATGTCATGGCCTCCTAACAAGCATAAAGTACATTCTTCGCCATCACATGGTGCCTAGATCGGTTTTAGCACCTATTCAACATGACCGACATTGGCAAATCATCTCCAACTCCAATGGTAGTGCAAGATTCCTCGAGACCGAGTTGACGTGGTTCCATCTCAAAAGTTACCCCACACGCTACCAAAACACACAACTTCAGTGGCCTTGACATCAGTGTGACCACTTGACCGACCTATTTGATTCAGCTGGGAAGTGTGAATCTGACTTCGTTTGATTCTTGGAAGAGGGTTTTCGCAGGTGCTATTTAATAAGAGGAAAGGACATGCAGTAGTAGGAGTTCGTCTCGTTTTTGTGTTACTGATCGACGACTCTGATTTAGTTGCGCTAGCAAATTACATACAAGGGATATTTTCATTTGTGTTTCTAGGGTACTACCTATGTCTTACTTACGTACACCAATGCATAATGTTAAGATTAGGAATATGAGTGGTAAGAAAGCCGAAGATAAGATGGATAAGAAGTCAGTAAATTGGGAGGGGAGGTTCATGTCCTATGGTGCTAACTTGTGTTTTCTTAGATCATGTTTATCTTCCTTATTACATGATGTCAATGTTCCATATTGCTATTTTACATAGTGCAATATTTTAATGAAGAGATTATTGTGGCAAGATGGTGATGATTCTCATAAATATACTTTAGTTAAATGGGAGGAAGTATGTCAACATGTTGATCAAGGAGGTTTGGGGCTAGTGGGTCTTGGGATTATGAATGTATGTGTATTAAGCAAATGGTTGTGGATACTGGAAAAGGAGGAGGTTAAGGACAGGAAGATATTAAGAACAATAATTGTGGTAATTTCCTTGTTAATGTTAAAAGCAAACCAGGACATTTTTATGCATGGAATTCTTGTTGTATGAATAGTTATTTTACAAATTCAGTTTGAAAAAATGGGGGAATGGTAAGAACATAAGGTTCTCGAAGGATAAATGGTTGGGGGATTATGCTCTGTGTAACAAATTTCCTAGATTGTATAATTTTAATGTTAGTTTTAATACAACAGTAGCTAACATGGCAGCAACTGCAAGACTTGTGTGTTAGAGTGATGTTAAATGAGGAAAATGATAAATGTGTTTGGACTTTAAATAATTCTGGTAAATTCTTTGGTAATTCTATGCATTTGATGTTAAAAGCTCTGCAAGTGAAATGTCCATTTGGGAGACTATGGTTTATAGAAGTACCTTTGAAGATTGAAGTCCTTTTGTGGTTGATGTTTAGGAATAGAATTCTTACTAAAGCTACTTGTTAAAAAGAGGTTGGGTAGGGAGCACTAAATGTAAATTTTGTAGAAAGGAAATGGTGAACTACTTGTTTATACATTGTTCTTTGGCTAGATATGCGTGGGGTTAGTTAGCTGTGCTCTGGGTATCCATATGGATTCGAGTTATGTTAGAGAAATATGTGTGCAGGTTGTGAATTTTTTCTAGGAAATACATATGTTTAGTAGTAGTGGGAGTGACAACGGCAATTTGGGCTATATGTAAGTGTAGGAACAATGCTTGCTTTAACAATGTTCACCCTTATGATCCTAGTAGTGTAATTACTCAGACTACTTACCGGTTAGAGTTTCAGTCTGCTTTACACAGAAACAGAAAAATATGAGGGCTGCAAGTCAAAGGAGCAAAGCTGCTATTACAGGTTCATGAGGAAAGGCCGGGCTCCGTTCATGTTGCGGATTGCTGGATGAGCCCTGAAGATTGGTGTGCATTTCTGGAGAGTTGTCGTTGAAACTTGAGGATTTTGGTGGGAACGTTGCTGGAAAGTTATGCTGGTACACCAAGTGAAGTCTGTTGTGACTTAGTGCTTGTTTCCAGTTCGAGCTGGAGGCTTTATATTATGTTTCAAATAAAAAGTTTGTAATAGTGTAGTTTGAGCTGGAGTTTACACATCAGGTACATGCTCAGATAGCATCAGGGGGTAGAGATGCCTGGTGGATAATTCTATGTTATCAAAGTGAAAATTGGGAGCTATGCTCCTTATTTCGAAAAAAGCAATCTACGGTTTCGATGAGCCCAGACGACATCAAGCTAAGGCACAAACGAACCCATTGTGAGCTCATTCCCAATCCAGCCACCAGGTTCGCTCATCGACGCAAGATCATCCCCTTCTCCTTCATTGTCCCCTCAGTTCCTGCCGCCACTCGATCTTCCTCATCAAATAACTCACAAGGGCTCTGGTCGCAAGTGTTGAAAATTCGTGGTGCGATGTCCGGTCGCATAACTTGCAAATGCGGGCGCACGAGGTCTAGACTAGAAAAAATTCAAAGAAAACACATGTTTTGCAATTTTTATATAGGTGCCCAATTGCCGTCTAAATTCTCAATCATTGGACATAAACATAAAAACATTCCATACGAAGCCAAGAAAAGCAGCCACCACACAGCACGACCGCACGTTAATAACCTACTAAATCCCCAGGTGTACATTGCTAGACTAAAACAGCAACCCCTTGTCGTCCCATCAGCCCGATGACGATGTCCCTCCCGTTCCAATTCAAAAATAGCTTGTCTCATTTAAATTTAGAGCCAGCCAGCCAGGCAGGCCAGTCCAGTTTTGTTGTCTCCGACATCCACTTGCTACTCCAACAGCAGTCCCATCATCGATCGTCGCGTCCCTCTCAGCTCGTGTCACACCCACACACGTACAAACACAGCGTAACGACAGTTTGCACCTTTCCACGCCCCCTCAGTGGCTCACTTTGTCCCTTCCGCCGTCTCCACCCGCCGCCGGCCCGGTTCTGTCCGGTATCTCTCGCCCCCCTGCGCCTCGGCATCTTTCCGTCGTCGTCGTCGAGCCGCCGTTGTTCGCTAGCTTCCCTGGCAACAGTTTGGTCTCTTGCGTTGTCCCGGTCTGCTTAGCTTAGATTGATGATGCCTTGGACCAGATCGAGCTGTTACGTTTGACCCCAGAATTTTACTACTAGCCCTCCACTCAGTTAGATACTTAGATCACGTACATACGTATCGTGTCCACCGTACCTTTTTTTTTTTTGCATGGGTGTCCACCGTATCCCGGAGACACTGCCCAATCAATTTATCCTACGTACGAGTAGATTTTTTTGTTGTTGCATCGAATCCTACGTACAAATTGACCGACCGCGTATGATAGGTGCATGCATGGGCATTGGGCGGTAGATACGCGGAGAAAGGTTGCGGCTATACATACGCGCGGTGGATCGGTTGGTCGGGTAGAGATTTTCAAGGATCTCTCGTTTCCCAAAATAAAGCAGAACTTGACCGCCCCGTCCATCTAAATCGATCCGATTATCATTACTTACTTAATCAACCATCGTCGTCCGGCAGAGAAGGCAACGATGCGATCGTGTACGTAAATGGGGGAAGCGTCGGGTCCCGTGTGTCATTGACACGTACTACATGAGTCCACATTGCTTGATTTTTGGTAGCGTAACGGGAGCGCGATTCCCTCCATCCCAACCAGCCAAAAATAAAGAATATCTCCCTCGCATATCAATCTATTAAACTGTTGCCTATTACGCTGGGAGATCCTATAAACGGGTAGAGTACGTCTTCTCCCCTTCCCAAAGCCTCGCGTTGGCCGATCCACCTCCCCTCCCCTTTCCACCTCCCCTCCTCTTCGTCTTCCAGGACCTTTCCTCACTCTCTCGATCAGTCCACGAGGAGGGTGGCCATGGTGCAAGCCATCGTCGCCGGTGGGAAGACACTGGATCAGCACCGGAGGAGGGTCGTCAAGGAGGAGGAGGGAGAGGAGGCCGCGGCCGTGGCGATGCCGAGAGTCCTTCGCGTCACGTTCGAGGATCGGGACGCCACCGACTCCTCCAGTGACGACTCGCCGCGGCAGGGACGCCGCTTCGTGGAGGAAATCCACCTCGAGCAGCCGGCTAGGATGATGGTGTCGCCGCAGCCGCAGGCTTCTCCTTTCCGGAGAGGGGCTGTCCTCGGCGCCAAGAGGAGGGCTGACTTCGTGGAGGAGCCCAAATTCCGTGGGGTTCGGCGGCGGCCGTGGGGGAAGTATGCGGCGGAGATCCGCGACCCCAACAAGGGGGTGAGGCTGTGGCTCGGCACCTTCGACACCGCGGAAGAGGCTGCCATGGTCTATGATAGCGCCGCCCTCCGGCTTCGTGGGCCATCTGCCACAACGAATTTTCCTACTTCGCCATCCCCTTCGGCCGATCCTGATCATGCTGTCTTGCCCGATGCTGATGGTGATGTCGGCCACCTCCTTGCGGCGGCCACATGCGAGGAGTCTAGTGATGAGTCACAGTTTGTGGGCTCGCCGGTCTCTGTCCTCAGGCCGCTCGAGGTGATGGCGTCTACAGTCAATGCCAGCAAGCCTGATGAGTCTACCGTTTCTGCCGGTTTGAAGATTTCAGTGGACACGTGCCGCACAGGCGGCGACTACTCTCCGTTTTGCAACGCCGATGTTATTGTGCCGCCGGAGGACGAAGACTGCATGTTCCCCGGCCTCTCATTTGCTGCACCGACGATTTTCGACGATGATGGTATGATGTCATCACACCTTGAGTATTATGCAGCTAATGTCGAGCCGGTGAGTTTATTGGAGATGGGCGAGCTTCCGATGTGGCGAGAGGTGGATGTCTTCTTTGACGATGTTTTGTCTGCCTCACCTCTCACTGAGCTATGATTGATCAGGAGTTAATCACCTCTATGTATAGATAATATGCAATTCTTTATTTCACGTTACAACTATTTGTAATGTCATTATTTAGTATATGTGTAAGTCAAGTTATTTTGGTGTTGCGGTAGATGATGGCATTTCGTGAAGTCCGATTGAGCAAATTTGTCGACATTTTGATGGGAGCATGCGGCAGACCAGTTTGGTGAAAGTCGAAATAATTCCATACTTCCATAAATTTGGAAATTAATGAACTTTCCATCGTTGCACTGTTTTACATCATTATACTTGGGTATGTCTCTAAGTAATAGAGAACTCTATTGTGAATAATTTGTAATCACAATTCTAATGGTACTACTTGCACACGAGTAAACTAAATTTGTAAAGACCACAAATTATATTTTTTTTCATGCATTTTGTTTTGTCATGGTTTGCTCGGTCCGCACAACGTTTGTATTATGGGAAATATTCAGCACGAAAGGAAAAGGGCACATCAGCTAGATGGAGCCGACGGTGTATTGTGTCTGCTTAGAATATTTGTGTTGATTGGTAGATAAAAAGTGAATGCGGTGTTGGACCCATCATATTTCCATATGCTCCCCTCAAAAGACATTTGCCCTTTGTTCTATACGATTTTAGTTAAAGCGGTCTCATGCTGCCTATTCATTAAGTCAACTAGTACAATGCCCGTGCGTTGCCACGGGCTCTTGAAATAGTTTGCAAGAGTTATATAAAGATAATGCATGTTAAATTTCACACGTACGGACAATATAACACAGACACAATTATTTAATAATTAAAGTACATTTTTGCAATGTAAATTGCCAAAAAAAATAATTAACGGCATGTCCATGTAACAAACTTAATGGAGTTCTAACTAAACATCTATTATAAAATTATTAATATCTAGGTTATACGCTTAAGAAATTCTTTCACAATATACGGAAAGTTGTCTTTAGCTTCATTCCCACGATGTTTTAGCAAGTATAATAAAAACTGCTTTCTCAACTCATATCCATCCTGCACAAACAATATATGTAGTTAGTATGAAAATAAGTAACGGACAATACTCACCGCGCAAACCGGCTTGACCCGTTCCACCAGAGCATAAAATGAATCATCGCTAATCATAATTCCCATTAACATCAACCAGTATTCTTGGTGTTTATTACTGTTAGTCAACTGGCATTTCAAGTTTCATTACTGCCTGAAATGAAGGTTATCACTCTAAAATAGCATGGTCATATTAGTGACCGTGCAAACTTCAAGATTTAAAACCGATAAGCAGCCCTTCAAATTGGAAAGGGTGCACGTGCAGCGCACGTAAGTTTAGGAATTTCTTCATCATTTTGATTATCTAAATCAATTTTTTTCATAATAGTTGTCACAATAACATGTTATGTTTAACAAGAATTGGTCTAAACTGAAATTTTATAACAATCCAAAGTCCAATTTCGGCAAACAGCCTCCTCGCTAGCAAGATGTGTCAGCACCATCCAATCGCCATCTCGCAACTGTCATCCTGGTGGTTTGGATTTCTGAATATGTTTGTCTCTTTCCTGCCGCACGCAACACTTTATCTCCATGTCACGCCGAATCTTCTTTTTGGGCTATCATCAGGGGATTTTGTCTACCTAAATATAATTACACACCATGAAGACAAGCTCGAATTGCTGGTGGCTTGGATCGTCTCAACAACACCCAACCAAGAACCAACCGACCAGGCTCGATCCTCTGCAAGGAGGGCATACCAAATCATCTCCTTTTTTATCAACACAGATAGAATGTTCAAAACAATGCCATCGTAATCAACATGGGCAAAACATAGCAAAAAATAAGGACATGCTATTGTTCTACGCGAGACAATAAGCAACTTCAGCATCCAGTGTCCCATCATCTACCATGAAGATTGGGAACTCCGTCGTTCCAAGATATACTTCAATATTTCAATATTTCAAGATTGGGAACTCATTGCATGTAACCTTTTTCTTGCTTGTTAGCATAAACCCAGACATTGTCACCCCACAACAGAAAACATTAAGGTTTCAAAACAAAAGAAAACATTTGAACAAAAGAAAGTTAACGTATAGCAGATCTCAACCCATCTTACATCGCAAACTGTTAACCCCAATATTTCATGATCTGAATGGGGGAATTAAGGTTGGATTTTGTCTCTGACGAATCAGATTTCTGGACATTGTCAACATCAAGATTCCATCGCATGGTTTCATAACAATCAACCTGTACATGGATCTCTGATTAAATTCTAGCCACTACCATGAAGCTCCCGGTCAGCAAGAGTTGTATTTTTTCTGTTTAAGCGGGCACCTAGTTTTTCTAATACATGGATGTAATTCTCCCCATGTGGCTCAAAAGAAGCATGATGCCCCTGGGTTCCTGAACCTTGACCCAACGCCACCCATTTATTTGTGACAATTTATGCCCAAATTTATCTCAAACAAAAGGTATGCCCAGATCTGTAACACAAGCAGCTGAACAATTAAAAAATATAAATATCCTAGCCTTCTTTTTCATACGACTCATGAGATTCTACAGCAACAAAAATGATTTTACATTGTTTTTCACACACACATGAACCAGAGCTGCTAGGCAGCAATATTCCACCATTTGACAATAACTATAACGATAAAGAATGACTACCAGACCATATCCTTTACTACATAATGGAATACTAATGTGCAAACAAATGCCACCATTGCTCCTGAAGTATTCATATCATCGAGTAAGAATGGTTGCATGTTTATCACCTTTTCCAATCCAATGAAACTGATGTTATAACGCATTACACATGCTATGAAAGAAATTGATGAGAACAATATTACATTTGCTCTTACTGCAAATCAACACCAACAAATCTATAATAGGTTCATGCATAAAGCAAGTGAATTTGAAAAAGAAACCAGAACCTTATTAAGTGATCCTAATTCCATGCGAAGTTGCCTAGGAAAAATAGAAGTGGAGGATCAAGGTGGATTCCAAATAATAGTAATATAATACTCCTTCAAGGTAAAAAAATGAAATCTAGTGGGTACAAGCATTTTGAATAATAAACAAAATTAAGATCTAACTATATACGTGCAATACATGTTTCTAAAATTCAAAGTATGTATGAATATATGTAAATAAAAGTTTTGCTTAGGTCATAATTTTTCATACTTCACAAACATCTTATCCTGTCAAATCATTGGTGCACATCCCCATTGTGCAGGATTTTTTTGGAACTTCCTATCTCCACTTACATCATGGATAGCATACAGCAAAAGTTAATTAAAATTCAATAGACTTCTATGAGATGACATGAGTGACGATCGGTGCAGGTTTATGGCATTGAGCATCATCTACTAACCCTTCAAAATGATGATTTTCATTTGGACCAAGTACATCTCAAGCTGCAAGCACAATAAAATCACCATGGGCTTGGAGCCCACCATCTCTCCACGTTCCTGCATGTGAAGAATTAACCAGTGCCCCAAGTCAGAACTACTGCTAACCTTATTCATGTAGACCTTACTAAAAATTCAGAAAATATGCAGAGTATCCATTTTTGTTAACCTAGCTATCTGCAGTCCAAGACAGAGCGTGACCATAATCCACACTACAACACATGAATATAGCTACCTTATGGGGCATATATGCCTAATCCTCATATCTTCTTGTTTGGAAAAGAGTTGACCATTTGCACATAGTATAGAATGGCGAAGATTGAACATGCTCTCGTACAATTGGGGAATGGTGTGGAGCTCCATAAGCGACGGCGGCGATGCCGGCTACAGTTGTTCTGACAGGAACTAATTTGCTTACTCTTCGTTTTCAGTTAACCACATAGTACTACACTGCCATATACAAAATCAGGAGAGGAAGGTACCTTCTGTACGCCCACTGCACGGGAGAGTTTTGTGGCGGACTGTATACCTGGACGCGATAATCTTGTTTCGGAGGAGCGCCCAACTGCGGCATGGAGGTCAGAGAGGGGTGAGAGCCGGACCGGCGTGATTCACACAGTGCAAACCTGATAAACAAAACGCAAAAGTCCAGCACCTGGTTTACTGCAAGGAGCTCGCTGGTGTCCAGATTCAACCCGAGGTAGACTTGCCCATTATCTCGCCCTTCCGCCATCGGATCGGCGGGATGTCCCCTGCTCAGCCGCTCCCGTCGACAGGTACGGCCGTCCGCGACTGCAGGCGTTGTGGCGGCGAGGGACTCTTGGAGATGCGATCGAGCAGCCTACCCCTTGACTTGCAGAGGCAGGAGCTGATACGGACGCCGATCCCACTGAGGGGCCCGGCGGAGTGCTGGTGCGGACTTGATGATTCGACACATGAAGTCGAATAGATCATGGAACCCGGCACCGCCGCCGGCATCAGCGGGGTCCCGTCGCATGGGTCGTGGTCTAGGCTCGGGGGTCGTGTCGACGGCGGCATGGAGGTAAGAGAGGTGAGAGCCTGCTGGCCGTGCCCTTCCTCCCCTCCCTTCCTTCTGTTCTCCCTGGAACCGCAGCAGGCCATGGAGGAGCTCAGCCGCCACCGTCGTCCCTCCGACTCTCGCCGGAGCCGTCCGTCGTCGACCCGATCCTGCTGCCATCCGCCAGATCCACAGCAGCCCCGCCGGAGCCCACAACTTGGCCATCACCGTTCCCTCGAGATGCCGCCGCCTCCCCGTGTTGACCGCGTCGCTCACCTGCATTCAGGGATCTTTCGATATCGGATTGTGTTTTCCTTTCCTTGGATTAGGAAACGATGTACCGGGGTCGACGCGGGGCGCGCGGAACGTTTGGTACGGCAGAGTTTTCGTCCGCCCAGGTAAATTGCTAAGCGCGTTTTTGGCTCTGGATTAGATTAAATTAAGTGATTCTGATCGTGTGGTTATAATTGAGCTATGTTGTTATGTGTACGTTAGGCTGGGTACACTTAGCGATGTACATGTTTTCTTGTTTAATAAGTAGTAGAGATGGTTTACCTATGAATTTCTTTAAATCCATTATTTGTTTCCTCAAAATCTATTATTTATTTCCTAAAGCAAATTGCATTAATGAGAGAAATTCACTGATTTGGTTAAGGTAGGAAAGAATCTATTATTTGTTTCCTAAAGCAAATTGCATTAATGGAAGAGATCCGTTGATTTGGCTAAGGTAGGAAAGAATCTATCATTTGTTTCCTAAAGCAAATTGCATTTATGAAAGAGATTCATTGATTTGGCTAAGCTAGGAAAGTTAGATCCGTGATCTTT
The DNA here is from genome assembly GCF_018294505.1 of Triticum aestivum. NCBI lineage: Eukaryota > Viridiplantae > Streptophyta > Magnoliopsida > Poales > Poaceae > Triticum > Triticum aestivum. The sequence continues at coordinate 74,662,642 of NC_057814.1, read as the reverse complement.
TGTCATTACGAAAGTGTTGAAAATAAACCGTATTAAATCCATTATTTGTTTCCTGAAAATCTATTATTTATTTCCTAAAGCAAATTGCATTAATGAGAGAAATTCATTGATTTGGTTAAGGTAGGAAAGAATCTATTATTTGTTTCGTAAAGCAAATTGCATTAATGGAAGAGATCCGTTGGTTTGGTTAAGGTAGGAAAGAATCTATTATTTGTTTCCTAAAGCAAATTGCATTAATGGAAGAGATCCGTTGATTTGGCTAAGGTAGGAAAGAATCTATCATTTGTTTCCTAAAGCAAATTGCATTTATGAAAGAGATTCGTTGATTTGGCAAAGCTAGGAAAGTTAGATCCGTGATCTTTTGTCATTAGGAAAGTGTTGAAAATAAACCGTATTAAACCCATTATTTGTTTCCTGAAAATCTATTATTTATTTCCTAAAGCAAATTGCATTAATGAGAGAAATTCACTGATTTGGTTAAGGTAGGAAAGAATCTATTATTTGTTTCCTAAAGCAAATTGCATTAATGGAAGAGATCCGTTGGTTTGGCTAAGGTAGGAAAGAATCTATTATTTGTTTCCTAAAGCAAATTGCATTTATGAAAGAGATTCGTTGATTTGGCTAAGCTAGGAAAGTTAGATCCGTGATCTTTTGTCATTAGGAAAGTGTTGAAAATAAACCGACCGGACTACCAACTCCTCCATTAGGTTTTTTTTCGCTGGTTAATCTTGGTAGGTCTTTTTTCGTTGGTTAACCTTCGTAGGTCTATTTTTTTGGTACGTGGATGGGTGCGGGTTGGGGCCTCAGGAGGAGGTTTTTTCGGTTTCTGGTGGATAAGTCAGAGGTGGGAGGAGGTACCAAAAAAAACCATGAAAGGTGGGACTAAAAAAAACCTGGAAGTGAGACTACCAACTGCTCCATTAGGAGTAGAGAAAATGAGATGATATTTAACAAACATTAGCACCAAATTACATGGATCAGCATGATTTGCACCAAATTGTCAGGATTATTACACAATTAATTATGTTAGCATTGGAGATGGAGAGCCCTGACAAATCATCTCATGTTCGCTTGCACTTGCACATCGTACACCGGTAGGCATATTGCGCGTCACATTTCCATAAGACACCTATACGTACTTTCTTTGATCACGAATGAATGAATGAATACACGGATGGCATGCACGGGCCATGGGTGGTGGTCATTGGTGATGTGAAACAAAAGGGGATAAATGAATCTCGGGTGATAACTTACACGTGAAACACTGCACACTTATCCCTTCACATGGCGGCTAGAGTTACTAGGAGAGATTACCCTTAATTAACACGTGGTTAATTAAATCTGAATACTCTCTCTAATCTCTGCTATCCTTGTAAACATCATCATCATCTTGATAAGGCTACTCCCGAAACCCTGTAGGAAAAATACAAGAAGCATGTGTAATATGCTATGTAAAACTCTTCTAGAAAACCAATGGGAAAATAAGGAGAAAACGACATATCACAATGGTTGTATTACTATTGCCTCATTAAAAAACCTTCTACGAGAAACCATATAAAAAACTCATAAAGGGAAAAGGTGCAATAACAATGATCCGAGGATCTCGAATAGGTTATCGCTCTAGAGCGCACTCCCCGTGAACCTTGCAAATAATAAAGTCACTTAGTACCAATTCATTAACATCTTTCAGGAATTAAGAGTTTGGTAAAGATTTTGTGAACATATCACAAAGATCACATATGACTTTGCTTCCAAAATATTTATATTCCCACTTCTTTTTCAACTCATGGGGAAGAAAATACTTTTAGATTAATATACTCATTATGACATGTCTGCATCTGTGTAATACAAACAACATTATCTTCATAGATAATGGTGGATGATTCCTACCATCAAACCCACTTTAAATGTCAACAAAGTTCATCATTCTGTGAAGCCACACACATTCACATGATGATTCATACCAATCAATGATTTCAATATGATTTGTGGATGCAGCCACTAAAGTATGTCTTGCGACTTGTTCGAGAAGAAAAAATCAGTCTGTGATTTAGAATAATGGGGATCCGATACATACCCAACATCACAATATCCAACCATGGTTAGATCTTGATTTTTCTCATAAAACAAACCAAGATCTCTGGTGTCCAGAATATATTCTTCACACCAATTCAATGCCTTTTCATTGGTGATGTATTGTAACTAGCCAATAAATTCACTAATGATATAGCATGCCTGGCGAAGTTTCCAGATAGATTAGTGCTCATTGCACCGAGATTTGGAAACTCGACCGAAACATCTCTTCATCGCTGCCCTTAGGTCTTACTGAGTTTTATCTCTACCAATCAAGATATCTGACAACTAAACCTAATCATCCTTCGGGCCCAGCTTGACAATGTCCAGACTCAAAATTCTAAGCCCAAGCCCGGCCCAGCCCGGCCCGGCCTGAAGCACATGAACGATGTTTTTTTCAATTAAATTATTATACTTGTGATATTAAAACAATATAATATACCTATGTTTGAATAAAATATACATTTGTGGCAATTTAGGGCTTTCGGACCGGGCTTCAGGTGAGAAATTTTGGCTCGAGCCCGTCCCGTATGCAGGGCTTCGGGCTCAGGCCTCCGGAGTCCATGAACAAGTTTACTCAAAACCATAGTTTCTTTGATGGAGATTATTTATGAATGTTGAGCTTTTCAACAATCTTATGGATAAATGCCGACTGATGAACAAGTATTCCCAAAGTAATACTCTCAAGTTCCAGATTCAAGCAAAGTTTGGTCTCAACCAAATCTTTCATCTCACACTCCGTCTTAAGATGATTTTCTTGTCTCATGCATTTCTTGTGTAGTTCTTATGATATTCAAATCATCAACATACACACAAGTTGTGCAAATCCTTCTTTGGATTTTCTTGATGAATACACATGAGTAACCATCATTGTTTCGGTAATCCTTCTAATGAAGGAATTCACTCAGTCGGTTATACCACATTCATCCCGACTACTTTAAAGCCATACAATGACTTTTAAAGCTTTATGCAATACATGTTGCGATAAGCTTTCCAGTTCAGTACCATCATTCCCTCGGAAACTATCATAGAGATATCCAAATCAAGTGAATCATATAACTATGCAGTCACAACATCCATCAGTTGGATATACAAATTCATTATGCAATGCTAGTATATCAAAGATCGGAGTGTTATCCACTTATAACAGGAGAATATGTTTCATCTTAATAGATGATGGGTCTCTCTGTGGACCCCTATGCTACAAGCCTCGCTTCATGTCTCATCACCTCATTGTTTTTGTTACTCTCATGAACGAAACCCCATTATGCTCCACCAGGGAACACATTCAAAGGATTGGGTATTACTGATCAGGTCAACACCCCCTCTTCTTGAGAGACAGCGCATCCTCAATTGATGCCTTCATGTGGATCAGTCATGCATGGACTTAGGGTCTCGATCCAATCCAAGGTCTTTTGCAATTCTCAAGGAGAAATAAATGTCGACATAATGTAGTTTTTATTATATGATTCTCTCGAAACCATATACATAGTGGAGATTTCATCATTATCTTTGACTCTTCGCGATTTCCCACAATAGTTGAGTCATGGTCTTCTGATGTCCCAGTACCAATATTTTTGTGCACACTCGTGTTGGGTCCTAGATGTGTCCAACGTCCTTAAGGTGTTCTTCACCCTAGATAGAATATCAACATGAAGTTGACCTGCATTTATTGTTTGAGGATTCCTCATTCCCCTTGGACGCTTTCGTGAAGCTTTGTCCTCTTGTGTCCAGATTCCTCCCCTCCTGGGTAGCCAAGTGGACCTATGGATCACACTCACTTTGTTTGGCACATTCACTATAGGAAGCTTTTACTTTGTGACACCTTTATATGAAGTACAAGAATGAATCAACTGTTCTTTCATTGATGATGGTTTACATTATATATCCCCTAAGGGGATGCATCCACCGGATGCGTCGTTTGAAAAAGAGGCAAGATAGAGTCGTGTCGGTTAGCCATATGCAAAGCGCTTCCTGATTACAACATGGAGGTTATTCATAAATTAATTACCAGAGAACTAATTCCGAACACTCCCCATAATCTCCACTTTGACTATGTAGAATCATCATCTTGAAAAATGCTCCTCCAAACCTACGGGGGAAAAAATATGAGGAGATATACATAATATGCCATGAAAAACTCCTTCCAAAAACTAGTGGGGAAACAAGGAGAAAATGACATATTAAAATGTTTATATTATTATTGCCTCATTAAAACCTTCTAGGAGAAACCATATAAGAAAAAACTCATAAAGGAAAAGAGTGCTATATCAAAGATCTGAGGATCTTTAATACGATATAGTGAGTGTAGTCCCATGAACCTTGCAAATAACAAAGTCATTTTGTATCCATTCCATTAACATGTTTCTGGAACAAAGAATTTGGTAAAGTCTTGGTGAACAAATCACCGAGATCATCACATGACTTCATTTGCAAAATATTTAGCTCTCCATTTCTTCGCAACTTATGAAGCTAAATAATTTAAGAGCAATACACATTTAATTGTTGCTCTTTATAATATGTATGCATCTACGTAATACAAACAACATTATCTTCATAGGTAATGGTGGGTGATTCCTATCAATTAACCCCACTTGAACTTTCAACAAAGTTAATCATTCTGTGAAGCCACATACATTCATGTGATGCTTCATACAAGTCAAGGATTTCAGAATGATTAGTGGATGCAGCCACTATAGTATGTCTTGTAAACTTGTTCAAGAAGATAAAAACTAGTTTGTGATCTAGGATTATGGGGATCTAATACATGCCTGGCATTACAATAGCCAACCATGGTTTCATTCCCAGAGGGATGCCTTCGTATGTCAGTTCATAAGTTGAACGTGAATCGCTGCACACTTATCCCTTCACATGGCGATTAGAGATAGGAGAGATTACCGTTAATTAACACGTGGGTTAATTAAGTCTTAACAATTGGGTTGCTTACCCCTGTCTCCTAGGAGAACTACGACGTTGTCAAGCATCACTTTCCACCTTCTTCGCTATGGGCGGATGCTTCATCTCAAACGGCGGCAAGTGTCACGCCTACGCCTGCATCGGCGGACAACGAGTCACCTGGTTATGAAGATCAAGGCGATGGAGTAGAAACCAGCCATCAGACAGTCCATGATCCAGAGTAAGTAAAGCTTGAGAGCTCCCTGAGTTGGTTGGCGAGTTCTGTATACAGGTAATTATAACAGTGGTGCTTGAACTTGCCACTCATGTTCATTTTAGTGCCTGAACTTGAAGAATACGCCAAACTGGTTCCAATACTTGGCACCCTTATTCAAATACGGTTCAAATCACGTTTGGATACGTATGTGTTGCTGACTACACATGCCAGTGTGCGCGCGGGACCCACTTGGAGTGTCGGGACAGGCCGACTTGTAAAGTGTATGACTCAATGACCATCGGGTCTAACCACAACAGAAATAAACAAAAACTAGGAGTGGGCACGATTTGAAGCGACGACCTGTGCTAACCAATTCACCTGGTTAGGTTTGTTGTCCAGTATGCATCGATATGCTTCATGTACCCTAAAGCGCTCGTGGAGTTAAATGGGTTGCAGTCAATGTTGTCCATTTTCCACATGTTAGTTCTTTCCCCCTTTTTCTAGAAATTGTCAAAAAATATGTAAAGTATAATCACAACAATAAATAAAATGTTCATGTAGTTGTAAATATTCACATAATTAAAATAGTAGCTAAGAATTACTAAAATGTTTTCATAATTTAGAAGCAATCACGTATTTAATATATTTCTTTGAAATTTCAAAATGTTCATCTAATTTTTAAAATCTTCATGTTTTTAAAATAATACTCACATGGTCCTTTTTTAGAATGTTATTTTTTTTTGTTTTTTACGTGGACCTTCTACATATGAT